>NW_017676391.1:30190-32438 GCF_001879085.1 Nicotiana attenuata
AAACTAATGAGCACCATTTGGAACCAACGAGCTTAAACCAAGTTGAAGACATTAGAAGTCTGTAGGAAAGGAACAACTTGCCCACTCTTAGGGCGCTTGTAGAGTACATAAAAGTGAGGTTAATCAAATCAGATCATATAGTTGGGTAACTAGTCGAGACATTGAGATAATATCGCATTGAAAATTATGGGTAAACAACACATGATGCAAGACAAATTAAAAGAAAGTGAGAGAGCCTTATGGAAGTAACCTTTACATTGTAACCACTAGGAATGGTGGTAATATAAAGAGATTACGAGAAGCTACATTTTTTTTAAAGAAGATCTCAGTATGTAGTCACGTGATGTATAGCTCTAGAATTCAAAAATCCAAATATGTTTAGCAACTCAACTTCATAATGAAGCATTACAGCACACTTTTACACAGCCAGCTATTACAAGCCACATTGGGAGATGCTATAAGACTTGACTGAGATAAAGGATTTGACATATGAATGTGTTACTAGGTGTATTTCTCTTGGGTCAACCCAAAACCAAAAGGCGAGACTTAGACTGATAAGCAGATCGTTGGACTAGCACAAGTGTAGATAATCCATTATCGAAAGGAGATCATTCAATCTCAGCAATTGCGATATGCTATCAACCCCTGACGAACTTGAAGTGAGGTGGGAACCCTACTACATATTGTTCTAAAGAAATGCAGAAATGAAGCAATAAGATAGAAGGGAAGATCAGGACTGCGGACGTCATGCAGCTACCTTGATACTCCCGGGTATGTGCTGCTCGGCAGAGAAATCCTCACTCAGCCTCAGATGCACCTGGATCTGCACGCAAGGTGCAAGGAGTAATGTGAGTACTCCGACCCAATGAGTAATAAACATAAATAAATGCTGAGAATAAGAATTCCTGAATAGGCACAAAGTAATCTATAAATGCAGCAATTTAAACCAAGTAGTATAAAGTCAGTAACCAATCGAAACAATTATGTAAATACTGCAACGGATACGTAAATAAATGACAGTCAATAATGAATTTGCAACACATAGTACGGTAGTCTCTAGTACCCGCTGCGACGTGCAGCCCGCTCCATTTATTTATCGTCGAAGACGCTCACTAGGGGTGTGCAAACTCCGGGAGGGGCCCTGATCACGCTCAACTGAGTCTGAGCCTCTAATACATGAGTATCAACCTACTACATATCGTTCTAAAGAAATGCGGAAATGAATCAATAAGATAGAAGGGAAGATCAGGACTGCAGACGTCATGCAGCTACCTTGATACTCCCGGATATGTGCTGCTCGGCAGAGAAATCCTCACTCAGCGTCAGATGCACCTGGATCTACACGCAAGGTGCATGGAGTAATGTGAGTACTCCGACCCAGTGAGTAATAAACATAAATAAAGGCTCAGAATAAGAAATCCTGAATAGGCACAAAGTAATCTATAAATGCAGCAATTTAAACCAAGTAGTATAAAGTCAGTAACCAATGGAAACAATTATGGAAATACTGCAACAGATACGTAAATAAATGACAGTCAAATATGAATTGCAACACATAGTATGGTACTCTCTAGTACCCGCTGTGGCGTGCAGCCCGCTCAATTTATTTATCATCGACGGCGCTCACTGGGGGTGTGTAGACTCCGGGAGGGGCCCCTTACGGCCCAAGCGTAATATAAAGCCATCTCGTGGCATCAACTAGGCCCTCCGCCTCATATCAATGTCAATATAATATCGTTGCGGCGCGCAGCCCGATCCCATACTCAGTCCAGAATCACATAAGCCCCTCGGGCACAATAATATAGAAATATCCAGCCCAAACTTCATTAGAAATATTAATTAAGTTTCAAGTTTGAGAAAAATGTGGCTGAATTTGAAAAAACAGTGTTAATTATTAGGACTGAGTTCAATAATATGTAAAAATGGTATGAAACCAGTAATAGCAATCCCTGAGGGATTCAACCAGTTGGCACGAGCCCAAATATGGCAATCAGCTCAAATTATAAAGATAACAAGTGAAATTTAGTCAATACGCAGTAAGTTCATCTATCGGGACGGACCATGTCACAATCCCCAACGGTGCTCTACCCCACGCTCGCTATCCGGCGTGCAAGTCACCTCAATATAGCACTACGATGTGCAAATTCGGGGCTTCAAACCCTCAGGACATCATTTACATCTATTACTCACCTCAAGCCGGCCAAAACTCTAGCTCGCTATACCCTTGCCTCGCAAAATCGGCCTCCTC
>NW_017676391.1:35227-36033 GCF_001879085.1 Nicotiana attenuata
GGGCCACGCCAAAATACCGGCCCCCGCCACTACCTCAACCACACCATCATCACCAATGGTCACGTCTCTAGTATCATCACGCTAAACCCTGTCCTTAAGGACAAGCAAATGCGGATCCTCATATTGACACTCTCTGATGCGGTCATACAAGGAAGACCGAGAAACCACACAAGCCAACACCCGAATGGGCTCTAAAATTTCTAGTCTCACCAATCGATTGGCCAAGGCCTGAACAGCGACTACAAATGGCCTCTCCTCAACTGGAATGTATGCCAAGCTCCCCATACTCACCGCCTTTCGGCTCAAAGCATCGGCCACTACATTGGCCTTCCCCGGGTGATACAGAATGGTAATATCATAAACCTTAAGTACCTCTAGCCATCTCCGCTGCCTCAAATTAAGATCCTTTTGCTTGAACAAATGCTGAAGACTGCGATGATCGGTGAATACCTCACAAGATACGCCATACAAGTAATGCCTCCAAATCTTCAATGCATGAACTATAGCAGCTAACTCCAAATCATGAACGGGGTAGTTCTGCTCATGGGGCTTCAACTGGCGGGAAGCATAAGCGATGACTCTACCCTCCTGCATCAATACACAACCAATCCCAACTCACGAAGCATTATAATACATGGTGTATGAACCTGAAACTGATGGCAAAACCAACACTAGAGCTGTGATCAAAGCTGTCTTGAGCTTCTGAAAGCTCTCCTCACACTCGTCCGACCATACAAATGAAACACCCTTCTGAGTCAACTTGGTCAAGGGCGATGCAATAGAGGAAAAACCCTGAACAACGGCGA
>NW_017676391.1:40028-41998 GCF_001879085.1 Nicotiana attenuata
AATTTTTGATTAAAATAACATATGCATTTCTTTGAATACTTTTAAAATGTTAAAATTTTCTTTCTTAGCATCTTCATATAATCTAAAAATAGTTTTTCTTTATTCGCAAATGATGTACAACTTTATGTCAGCGAAGATATGTGCCCCCGTTATTGATTGTGCAAGTCTTTTCAAAGAGCTAGGTTCGTTTATAATGACCCCGGTTTACTTCACATATAGGCACAGCTGGTGCCTGAACAGGTGCTGCTGGAGTGACCACAGCTGGAACCTGATCCTGAGCTGGGGCAACTGGTGGATCAGCAGGTGCTACCCCCGCTGCTCTGCCTCTGCCACGATCACGACCGCGTCCACGGCCTCTGGTGGCCTAAGTGGGTGGTACTGGTGGTCGTCCGCCATGTCCGGTAGCTCGTGTCCTCACCATCTGTGAGAGAATAGAATAATAGAAGTTTAGTTCTCAGTTCAACAAAGCCGCACGACAAGAATTTCAAGAATGTGAAGTTTTCCTAAAGGTTCTGCAGCCTCTAGCGGATAAGCACAGACGTCTCCATACCGATCCACGAGACTCTACAAAACTGGCTCATGACTTGCGAGACCAAGTAACCTAGGCTCTGATACCAACTTGTTAGGACCCCAACCCCGGTCGTGATGGCGCCCAACACACTGCTAGGTAAGCCCGACCAATTTAACAACCTTAGCCATTTTTATACAGTTCATGATTTAATTAACACGGATAAATTACTAAGTCATAATGCTGGAAATCTGTAATAGAGCTAAAACATGCGGAATCCCAAATAACAATGCTACTACACAGCCCGAAGAATCCGGTGTCACAAGTCTAAGCCTCTAATACATGAGTATCAACCTACTACATATCGTTCTAAAGAAATGCGAAAATGAAGCAATAAGATAGAAGGGAAGATCAGGACTGCGGACGTCATGCAGCCACCTTGATACTCCCGGATATGTGCTGCTCGGCAGAGAAATCCTCACTCAGCGTCAGATGCACCTGGATCAGCACGCAAGGTGCAGGGAGTAATGTGAGTACTCCGACCCAGTGAGTAATAAACATAAATAAAGGATGAGAATAAGAAATCCTGAATAGGCACAAAGTAATCTATAAATGCAGCAATTTAAACCAAGTAGTATAAAGTTAGTAACCAATGGAAACAATTATGGAAATACTGCAGCGGATACGTAAATAAATGACAGTCAAATATGAATTGCAACACATAGTACGGTACTCTCTAGTACCCACTGCGGCGTGCAGCCCGCTCCATTTATTTATTGTCGACGACGCTCACTGGGGGTGTGCAGACTCCGGGAGGGGCCCCTTACGTCCCAAGCGCAATATAAAGCCATCTCGTGCCATAAACTAGGCCCTCGGCCTCATATTAATGTCAATATAATATCGCTACGGCGCGCAGCCCGATCCCATACTCAGTCTAGAATCACATAAGCCCCTCGGGCAGAATAATATAGAAATATTCAGCCCAAACTTCATTAGAAATATTAATTAAGTTTCAAGTTTGAGAAAAAGGTGGCTGAATTTGCAAAAGCAGTGTTAATTATTAGGACTAAGTTCAATAATATGTAAAAGTGGTTGAAAACAGTAATAGCAATCCCTGAGGGATTCAACCAATTGGCACGAGCCAAAATATGGCAATCAGCTCAAATTATAATGATAACAAGTGAAATTTAGTCAATACGTAGTAAATTCATCTATCGGGACGGACCAAGTCACAATCCCCAACGGTGCTCTACCCCACGCTCGCTATTCGGCGTGCAAGTCACCTCAATATTGCACTACGATGTGCAAATTCGGGGTTTCAAACCCTCAGGACATCATTTACATCTATTACTCACCTCAAGCCGGCCAAAATTCTAGCTCGCTATGCCCTTGCCTCGCAAATCGGCCTCCTCGCGCGTCGAATCTGGCCAAAACCACAACGAATACGTCACAATAGGCTAAG
>NW_017676391.1:43718-45717 GCF_001879085.1 Nicotiana attenuata
GCCAACTTCCATCTAAATTACTCCTACACATGATAAACACATAATGAGTATATTTCACGTTTATAAACGTGTGATTTCTCATAACTCACATACAAAATAATATGAAACTATACTCAAAAATGTGCATTTTTAGTCATTTATCAAGCACCCATCACTTTAAAATTGTAGATCCGCCACTGCCGCCAGAAAGAAAAGCTCCTTAATAGGTAGAGGATGTGACGTGTGACCATTAATTGTGCAATTAAATGTATCCATTATTTTTATCCCAAACCTTCTTTCAAAGACCCAAAAAGCAATAAAGAAAACATAATCCATCAATTTCAAAGATTCAAATAACCTCCAACCACTTCACATTTATCCACCATAAAAGCTTTAGTTTAGCAATTTCAAAAAGTAAAAAGATAAAAAACTGGCAAATTCTGAATTAGGAGATTGGGGAGAGGGGTGATTGAAAAAATTGCGCTCGGAATATTATGAAGGGGGGGGGGGGGGTTATTTAAGCTTTTTCTTTTTAACTTCTTCCTTTCATTAATAACTTCTTTTTTGTTATATTTAGTGGAGTATTCTTTAAATCAAAACCATCTCAAACACGAATTTTTACTTTTACCATGTCACTTATGCCACTGCCATATAAGTTTGTCAATGGCCATATGAATTTTTTTATACTTATCTAATGAGTTGAGGTATTAAAATGGGACATTCCTAAGTTTATATACTGGGATAGCAAAGCAGTACAAGTTTAAGTAACTAGGAGATCATTTTTTCTCTTATTAGAATATTGAGAAAATTAACGGCCATTATAAAAGCTGGCTAGGGATATCACATTTGCCCTTCTTCAAATAAACATTTTTGTTGTTGTTGTTGTTGTTGCTGTTATTTTTATCAAAACGTGTAATTACATCTTTGTAAAAAGTATTTTTGATGTAATTTTTGGCTAGGCAAAATAGTTAATTAGCTTTTGATGGGTAAATAATAAGAGGTTTCCCAGTTATAATGTAGTACGATATATGATATGTAATATATTCTATATCATGATGATATGACTTACAGGGGCCACTGTAATAATACCGAACACTATATATTACTGTGGTGGTGGATTACTCGTCTTATTGGATAAATCGTTAACCAGTTTAAGAATAATTATATGTATATTTCTACCCTTGTATATAAAGTATCTACAGAAACACTAAAGGTTAAAGCCCTAAGGTGTACTCATTTCTAGTTTATTCTGTAAACGACGTATAAATTTTCAACAATTACTCCTGTTCTGGGAAGTTTAGCATCCATTAGCTCGAGAATCTAAGTGTCTCTTTTGCTTTGTCTACTCTGCACAAAGGCCAAAGGTGTTTGTTTTACGTTTTTTCCCTTTTTGGTTTCGGTTGGTTCCGAGTCATTCTTTGAGAAATAAGCAAAGTCTAATTTCTGTACAAAAACTCTTTGGTGTTTTTATGGCTAACACTTTCGTAGTTGTGCGACATTTTCATTGATGTGATCTCGTACAAAATGATTTTTTAGTATTTATTGGATGGACCACCTTCTAGTCAATAAACTGATTGATAACTCCTAACCTGCTGTCGAACAAATAGATATTTAAAAGTTGGATAACTCATAAGTCGAACTGTTAAGCGTAAATATCTGACCGTTAAGGTAATGACTATTAAAATCGAATAACTTCGAATATAATAAAATAAGAAAATATAGACCTTTTTAAAAGTATGCTTTAGTTAATTGGTTTTGATAAAGAAGACAAGAATAACAAGTGACATAAAGAAATACAAATACCTGTAGTTATTGGCCAAACACACCATAAAATCATACTTATTGGGAATCCGTAGTAAAAAAATGAAAGAAGCTAGCATTTGAATTTCCCAGATATTGTGTAAAATAGATTGACTCAGGATTGATTTTATCCTTGTTGAGAATTATTTATACTTATTTGTTTGCTCTATTCATTTGTAACTCACTAAATATTCACGTTTCTTCGCTATATATATATATA
>NW_017676392.1:0-45690 GCF_001879085.1 Nicotiana attenuata
TGAGCCGAGGATCGCGCCTCAATAATTGGTCCATCAGAACCACCAACGGCCCGAAAAGCTTCGGGGTAGCAAGGCTGAACAAAGCACCATGCATCATCTTTATTTTTCGCTAGTTGATTTTCTTTCCGCATTTTATTTTCGAAAATGAGAGCTCCAATGTTCAAAACAAATATGAAGTTTATCAAAGCATTTCAGTTTCTTATATCAAAGCGCTTATTATTTTTCTATCGTTTACTTTATTTACACAGCATTACTATTACTTATCTTGATGAACCGACGATTGTGACTTGCAACGAGACAATGCAACAAACGGATATAGACTCAGAAGAGGATGATATACCAGAAGAGGTTGTTAAAGAAGTTGAGAACTTTGAGAATAGGCCTAAGTCTAACTTGGACGAAACTGAGGTTATCAACTTGGGGGATACAGAGAATGTCAAGGAAACGCGCATCAGTGTTCATCTGTCACCATCATAAAAGGAAAAATACATAGAGTTTCCAAGGGAATATGAGGACATATTCGCCTGGTCGTATGATGATATGATTGGTCTCAGCACATCTATTGTAGCCCACAAACTACCAACGGATCCAGCATGTCCGCCGGTAAAACAGAAGCTCAGGAAGTTCAAGCCTGACATGAGTTTGAAAATCAAGGAAGAAGTTACCAAGCAGGTCAAAGCCTTGGTCCTCAGGGTAGTAGAGTATCCAACATGGTTAGCCAACATTGTGCCGGTGCCGAAGAAGGATGGGAAGGTCAGAGTTTGTGTCGACTACCGGGACCTCAACCGGGCCAGTCCGAAAGACGACTTCCCCTTGCCAAACATACATATTCTTATTGATAACTGCGCCAAGCACGAGTTGCAGTCATTTGTCGATTGTTTTGTTGGGTATCATCAAATATGGATGGATGAGGAAGACGCTGTGAAAACGTCTTTTATCACGCCATGGGGGATGTATTGTTACAAGATGATGTCGTTCGGGTTAAAGAATGTCGGGGCCACCTATATGAAGGCCATGACTACTATTTTTTATGACATGATACACAAGGAGATCAAGGTGTACGTAGATGATGTTATCATCAAGTCCAAGAAGGCCACTGATCACATGGAAGATTTGAGGAAATTTTTTCAACAGGCTGAGGAGGTACAATCTGAAACTGAATCCCGCCAAGTGCGCATTCGGGGTTCCTGCTGGAAAGTTGCTTGGGTTCGTCGTAAGTCGCCGAGGAATAGAGCTGGATCCATAAAAGGTTAAGTCCATTTAAGAATTGCTGCCGCCAAAGAATAAGAAAGAGGTCATGAGTTTCTTGGGGAGACTCAACTACATCAGCCGGTTCATAGCTCAATCCAGTGTCATTTGTGAGCCCATCTTTAAGATGTTGAAGAAAGATGCCACTACTAAATGGACCGATGATTGTCAGAAAGCCTTCGACAGAATCAAGGAATACCTATCAACGCCGCCAGTTCTGGTTCCGCCCGAATCGGGCAGATCGCTGTTGCTCTACCTTGCAGTATTGGATGGAGCATTCGGTTGTGTTCTGGGGCAACGCGATGAAACAGGGAGAAAAGAGCAAGCCTCTACTACCTCAGCAAAAAGTTCACTCCATACGAGGCCCGTTACTCTCTATTAGAACGCACCTGTTGTGCTCTGACTTGGGTAGCTCAAAAGTTGAGGCATTATTTCTGTGCCTATACCACATACCTCATATCAAGAAAGGATCCGCTGAAATATATCTTTCAGAAGCCCATGCCCACTAGCAAACTAGCCAAGTGGCAAATCTTGTTGAATGATTTCGACATCGTTTACGTGACTCAGAAGGCAATCAAAGGACAGGCACTGGCATATCATCTTGCCGAAAATACCGTGGACGGAGAATACAAGCCTCAGAAGACGTATTTTCCTGATGAGGAGGTATCCTTCATAGGAGAGGACATTGCAGAATCCTATGACGGTTGGAGGATGTTTTTCGACAGAGCAGCAAATTTCAAGGGAGTTGGCATAGGAGCAGCCCTAGTATCAGAAACCGGCCAGCATTATCCGGTATCCGCCAAGCTCAGGTTCCCATGCACCAACAATATGGCCGAGTACGAAGCTTGCATCTCGGGGCTCAAGATGGCCATTGACATGAACGTCCAAGAATTGCTAGTGATTGGAGATTCGGATTTGCTTATACATCAGGTCCGAGAAGAATGAGCGACCAAGAACTCCAAGATACTCCCGTATTTGCATCATGTACAAGAGTTGGGGAAAAGGTTCGTAAAGACAGAGTTCCGGCATGTTCCCAGGATCCAGAATGAGTTTGCCGATGCATTGGCTACTCTATCATTCATGATTCAGCATCCAGATAAGAACTTCATAGACCCTATTCTAGTAAAGATTCATGATCAGCCAGCCTATTGTGCTCATGTCGAGGAAGAAGCAGACGGAAAGCCCTGGTTTCATGATATCAAGGAGTTCTTGGCCGAAGGAAAATATCAAGAGCTTGCAAATGCTATTCAGAAGCGCACTCTGCGAAGATTATCCAACAATTTCTTCCACAGCGGAGGAATCCTGTACCGAAGGACTCCTGATTTAGGATTGCTAAGGTGTGTTGACGCAAAGGAAGCATCCAGGTTATTAGAATAAGTTCATACAGGGACCTGCGGTCCATATATGAATGGTTTTGTCTTAGCAAAGAAAATACTCCGAGCAGGATATTTTTGGATGACTATGGAAACAGACTGCATCCAGTATGTCCGAAAATGCCATCGTTGTCAGATACATGCAGACATGATAAAAGTGCCTCCAAATGAGCTTAATGCAACAAGCTCGCCATGGCCGTTCGCTACTTGGGGAATGGATGTCATCGGACCTGTTGAGCCTGCCGCATCAAACGGGCACAGGTTTATTTTAGTGGCCATTGATAACTTCACCAAATGGGTTGAAGCAGCGTCATATAAAGCAGTAACCAAGAAGGTTGTGGCAGATTTTGTCCGCGACCGCATCGTTTGTCGATTCGACGTCCCAGAGTCGATCATCACTGATAATGGTTCCAATCTCAACAGTGACTTGATGAAGCCATGTGTGAAACATTCAAAATCAAACACAAGAATTCTACAGCCTACAGACCTCAGATGAATGGAGCCGTAGAAGCGGCCAACAAGAACATCAAGAAGATACAAAGGAAGATGATAGAAAGCATAAGCAGTGGCATGAGAAGTTATCATTCGCCTTATTGGGATACCGCACCACAGTTCGCACATCAACCGTGGCAACTACCTACATGTTGGTTTATGGTACAGAGGCAGTCATTCCCGCCGAAGTAGAGATTCCCTCCTTAAGAATTATACAAGAAGCAGAACTTGATGACGCAGAATGGGTAAAGAGTCGCTACGAGCAATTAGCCCTTATAGACGGAAAGAGAATGAATGCAGTTTGCCATGGTCAATTGTATCGGAACAGAATGTCTAGAGCTTTCAACAAAAGAGTCAAGCCAAGACAATTTACACCAGGACAACTGGTATTGAAGAAAATCTTTCCTCGCCAGGATGAAGCCAAAGGAAAATTCTCTCCCAATTGGCAGGGTCCATACATGGTTCACCGGGTTCTAACATGAGGAACCCTCATACTTGCAGAAATGGACGGGGAAGTTTGGCCAAAGCCGATCAATTCCGATGCAGTCAAGCGATACTATGTGTAGCACTTATGATTTTCTTTATGATGTAATTTGAACTACGTCTGACCTGATTCCCGTTTAAGAGGGGATACGTAGGCAGCCTTATGGGTTTGGTCACAATTCAATAAAATCTTCATTTTCCCCGATATTGGAAACTGGGGCAGAATTTTGAGAAGGACCCTCAAAATTCCGAAGTTGATTTTCAGCCGGTCATCGCGCGCAGCCGTCGGAAGCACCAGACCAGTAAACTGGGGCAGAATTTTGTAGAGGACCCTCAAAATTCCGGAAAGGGAGGTTGCAATGTCTTGAACCGCGTCGCAGTCATCGGTTCATCTAAAAGAAAATCATTTTAAAATTATGTAGTTACATCATATTCTTTACTAAATCATGCATAGCTACTATCAGAATTGCTTTGTTTAGCGATGCTACCCCCAATGAAAGCAAGAGCCAAATAGGACAAGCGAAGTCCACGGGAGGACGGACTAACCTTCCCCCTTGACAAAACTCACGATTTTTCTTTGAATGCAGGCACCCCAAGACATAAAATCATCAGATACGATTACATACTCATACTTTTGCAGGAATATAACTCTCAGAATCATCACTTACTTACAAGCGCTATCCGCACATGACATCCCCAGCAGCCACAACGACACAATCAGCTATCAGCTAAGAGCTTTCGTTACTATTCACCTTTTACCTCTGCATTGCATAAGGCTACCTTTCTGCCTTCCGAGACTAAGCTCTGTCTCCATCTGCATTTTTTGCATTGCATAAGGCTACTATTCTGCCTTCCGAGACTAAGCATTGTCTCCATCTGCATTCTTCTGCATTGCATAAGGCTACTATTCTGCCTTCCGAGGTTAAGCTCTACCTCCATCCGCATGGCTGAAATATCGCCACCTTCATCTACATCCTGCATCGGCTGAAATATCGCCACTTTTATTTAAATCCTGCATCGGCTGAAATATCGCCACTTTTATTTAAATCCTGCATCGGCTGAAATATCGCCACTTTTATTTAATCCTGCATGGCTGAAATATCGCCATTTTTATTTAAATCCTGCATCGGCTGAAATATTGCCACTTTTATTTACATCCGCTGGCTGAAATATCGCCACTTTTATTTAAATCTTGCATGGCTGAAAGATCGCCAACCTTTATTTAAATCTTGCATGGCTGAAAGATCGCCAACCTTCATTTAAATCTTGCATGGCTGAAAGATCGCCAACCTTTATTTAAATCTTGCATGGCTGAAAGATCGCCAACCTTCATTTAAATCTTGCATGGCTGAAAGATCGCCAACCTTTATTTAAATCTTGCATGGCTGAAAGATCGCCAACCTTTATTTAAATCTTGCATGGCTGAAAGATCGCCAACCTTTATTTAAATCTTGCATGGCTGAAAGATCGCCAACCTTTATTTAAATCCTGTACCGGCTGAAATATCGCTACTTCATTTAAGTCTTGCATCGGCTGAAAGATCGCCAAATCCTGCATTTCATGGGCTGAAAGATCGCCAAATTGTCCGAAGGCGTCATTGTTCAGAGGCACCATTTTCATAGCCCAAGAACGCCATGCCATGGCCTGAGGACCCCTTCTTTATCTTTTGCATATCATTATTCAAAGGCATCATGGTTCGGAGGCACCATTCTCATAGCCCGAGAACATCATTTCATAGCCTGCGAATCCTCTATTATACGCTTCATGGCCCAGGACGTCATGGTCTGAGGACGTCATCCTACCCGTCCGAAGACAACATTCATAGTCCAACGGGAACTTGCATCATGTTTAAATTTATGCCCAATATATGCGTGTATTGCTTATCTGCAGGTAAACTGGCTAGCAATGGCCGACTTAGCAGGAGCGATCCCTCTCCAGTTCCCACAGCCCTATTTAATCTTAACCATCCATCCCAACCTAAATATCGTCCGTTCTTGAAAGATCTCCATCGGCAATAGTCCGCCAATGGATCCCGAACTACGTATGACCTGATTCCTGTAAGACCAGGGATATGTAGGCAGCTCAGGAACCATAGCACAGTCAATTTCTTCAAAACCATTTCGTTCGGTCAAAATTGGCCATCATATCTTTATCCGACAACTCTTTCATCCTTCCCGGATAAAGAGGGACAACTGTTGATACCCAATTTTCCCATATATTTTTTATATGCAAAATACTTTCGAAATATCATATTTATGCATATACAAGTATGCCCAAGTGTTTTAGTATTTTTCTTAATTTTTAAAGGATTTTTAAATCAATTTATTGTCCATTTTAGCAGTACAAAAACCAATAATTATTCCCAAAATTATTTTTTTGGTGAATAACTTATTATATTCTCATATTTATACCAAAATGTAGCTAGGGTATTTTTTATACATTTTTACAAATTTATTTGGTATTTTAAAAGCCAAATTGCATACAATTGCAATTTTAGCCTGTTTTCAGAATTAACAGCATTTTATAATTATGAAACCGGTTCCAATATTTTTAAATTAATATTTGTATTAATTAACTGATCCAGTACTTTTAATTTGTTTTCGAAATCACTTTTTTTACTATTTTTATAAATTAAAAGGGAAAAACTGGATATTTAAAATATGGCCTCATTTGCATTTCAATTATAGCCAAATTAACCCCCCTAATTGACCCAATTTCAAACCAATTTCGGACCAGCCCAATTCCATTTAACCCAACACTTAACCCATTTAGAACCACCCGACCCAAATCCCTTTTAATCCAGGCCGTTGATCAATCTGATCAACGGCCAAGATTTTCCCTTACCATTTTAATTCACCCAAAACATTGATCAAGGGCCAAGATTTTCCCTTACCATTTTAATTCACCCAAAACCCTAACCCCTAACTCATTTCACTTTACCAGCCGCCCCTGAATTCCTTTCCTCTCTCGAACTCTCTCGAAACCCTAGCCTCTCTCACCATCTCCGACCTCAAGACCCACCGGAAATCATGGCTCCTCCGGCCATGGTAACCTTATACTCACTCCCCATTACTCCTGTGTGCTCTATATTTGAAGAATCAAGGCCAAACCTCGACGGCCTTCATCAAGACCTGTGCCTGCTCGAGTTTTCACGGCCATCGCCGCCTTGCTCCAGCGTATCCTGGTCCTATGAGCCTATCTTTGACCTTTCCGACCAAGATTGGACCTTTTCCAAGCCTTTCTCGTTTTAGGGTTCCTCTGAAACCCTAGCTATTCGAGGTTTTCTCTGATTGTTTTCTTAGATCTGTTCTATATCTGTGCTCTACTTGAGTTTTTAAACGTTTTCCCCAATTTTTTCTTTCAAAACTTACTTCTTTCCGATTTAGGGTTTCTGAAAGTTCAAAGTGTTTCTCCGACTTTTCTTTTCTATGTGTATTTGTCCTCACTGTGCTTATGTGTTTATGTCCTTTTACCACGCATGTGTTTCTATTGCTTTCTTATGCTTTCTTACTACTATATGTGTTCTTCTGTGCTTTCTATGTTGCATCTTCCTATTGTGTTTCTATACCATGCTCTCACATGTTTATCTTGCTATGTTTCCCTATGTGTTCTTTGGCTATGTTTTTCTGATATCCTTGTGTTCCTCTACTGTATTTTCTACTAAGTTTCTTAGTTCTTTGTTTGCCTTCTACTGGACCTTGTTTGAGTTCCCTTTAAACATGTTTCCTCTACTGTTTTTCTTAAGTCTTATACTATGTCGTTTCTCTCCTGAATTTGTTTAAGTCTCGGGTTTTTCTTGAACATGTTCCTTCTACTCTCACTATGCTTCAAATCAGTATCTTCTCTCTATTGTTTCGAATTTGCTATTGTATCTGTTTGCTTTCACATGAGTTTTTGAAAGAAATCTCTGAGCCCGTTGCCTCCTTATCTCTGATTCGAGTTGGAAACCCTAGAATTTGGGTGTTTTACCAAGGTTTGAGCAAATGTTTGAACTGGGGTTCTATTTTGGAACCCTTAACTCTTTTAGACTCATTCTGAGTCTATGAGCTGAGTTTGAACTCCTTTGTTTACGACTCTGAACTTTTTCTATGCTAGACTCTTCTACTGATAAACATGATAGTTCGTCGTGTTTAAGCATGGCTGTATGTTTTTATATGTGTGATGAATTCTTTCTTCTGAAAAGGTTTTCCAACTTATGATTGATTAGAATCTTATTTTTTAGGGTTTGATTGATTGTTACTGATTTTCCTTAGGTAAAACCTTTCTTCCCCCTTTTTCTGACTGGGTTCACTCACACCAAGTATTTGGACTTCTGATTTCGTGGCTGTTAATTGACTCTCTTTCCTTAATTATACAACCGTGTACTATCAAAACCCTTCCCTTAAACAACTATTATGTATTTACCCCTCTTGTACTGCTTTGAAAAGAGTTTGATTAATTTATTTCCTTAATTAGTTATGCCCGTTTGAATCTGAACCCCTTAATTAAGGGAAATGTTCTTGTAATTGATTAGCAATCAGCTTTCAAAATTATTTCTTGCCTTGTTTCTGCCTGCTTTCTACACTATAAATACATGATTCCTTAAGGAGAAAGGGACAGACTCTTAAAAATCACAATCATGATTCTCTTCCGAACTTATACTTATAGCATTCTTGCTTTTTGTCTGCACTTTGGCTTTTACAAGACTACTGCTTCTCTTTACTTGCTTTTTTGAAACTGGTATGTCCTAAATTAATTCCAGTATCACCCCAATGTGTTTAATTACTGTCTTGTATGCATGTCTACTTTCTACCCTTTGTAAAGTGTAACATCTGATTTAAAATGCCTATATGTTATTGCCTGCTTCTCTTCCTTATGAAACAATTGCTCCCTACCCCATTGCCCCTATGTGTTTATAGTTTCAGTATTATTGTTTACTTTACCATTCATGTTCAGTGATTAGCTATGTGTGTTTCTTTCTTTACAACTGTTTCTATTATAAATCCGTACCCCTATCCTCCTCTATGTATCTGAGTTAAGGTTTTGGCCTGGCAGTACCCAAATTACTGCTCAGGTTTGAACTTGATCTTCAATAGATCCTAACTCCTAAGATTTGGCTGACAGGCTGGTCAGGGGTGTGCCAGCATCCTAATTGCTAGGCATGACCACTAGCCTGCCATGGTCTTCCCTAATTCCTCTCTGTTGCACTTACACTTACTCTTAGACTCTAAGTTCTGCCCCCTCATATGAGCCTTGCTTTGGGAACCTTGAGTTCCCTCTGAACTTGGACATTTGAGGGCTGGCCTTTCCACACTGAAGCATTGCCTGGAATTCAGGAAACTCCTTGGAACTTTGACACATCCCAAATGAGAGAAAGGCTTTGGAGAATCTGGTCCGTGGAGGTTGGTTTATTCCATAAGTCAGACTAGGAGTCTGAATTAGGCTCTCCTTGGTTGGAATTTTAATTTCTGATGTATTTTATTTATTCACTTTTCTGGATTCCTTCAAGTTGTAATAACCTTGTAATGACTTATGGGGTGTATAGTAAAATGGGGGGAAGGACTTTCATGTTATGCATATGGGTAGATATCATGCTTTAGGTTTACTTCTGCAATTATAAGTCATTCATTACTGCACATAGAAATCCTGCCTATAAGTTATTCATTATTGCATATTGAAATCCTGCCTATAAGTTATTCATTACTGCACATAGAAATCCTGCCTATAAGTTATTCATTACTGCATATAGAAATACTGCCTATAAGCTATTCACTTGCATTGGAAATCATGCCTATAAGTTTCTGCACTTTTGCATACTCCCCTTAGGGAAACAATCCATAGGTTAAAATAACAAATGTACTCCAGAGACCATGCCTATAGGATTCCTGCACTCTTACAAATGTCCTAAGTCAATTACGCTTAGAAAGCATGCCTATTGGGATAACTAATGAATCTGAATCGTCTAGCTCGTTTACAAGATTAAAATCAGTAGCAATGTCGTTTAATCTGCAGAACTCATTTTTTTCTATAACCAGCAAGCCTTCTTTAAAATCAACATACTTTTGCATTGTCAGATATCATGCTTATAGGTTTCACCTAGGGAAACCTTTAGGTAATTAATCAACTTTGCCAGTCTTTAATAATTACAACCAACAGGCAGGTCTAATTCGAACTTCTTATCTGAAAATATGTGCTAAATCAGCCATCTGTCCTAACGCTTTTAAATTTAATTCAGACCCTAACCAGTATTTGAAGTCATGCTATATATTTGCTTTTAAGTGAGGAGGCCTGTGTGAGCCTTAACTGCTGTTTGATTCTCCCCTATTTGATTATGCGTTTTGTTTGTCGCCTAGACTTTTATCCTTTTAAAACTTCTGAAATGCCCCAACTCCCTCCCCTTTAGGATTAGTGGTCTCTATGCCCCCGGGACTGATAGGATCGGGACGGGTAATAACATGCAATAAGTAACGATACTATTCCGCGCTTCAATACCTTAACGGGGTGGGAAAGGTAGACATGGATATGATGATCACACGATAACACCACGCGTATAATTGGTTACCGGGTGTTGTGTGGATGATCCATGTTATTTGTAAACCTAGGACCCCTTCTCCTTATGTACTTTCGTTATTGTTTTCTTTAAATTGTCAGTTTCCAGCTCTTTAAACCTTGTATTTTGCTTCACGTCATCTAAAACCTCTTTGAATTTCCAGCATTGTTTCCTTTTAAAACTTCCGCCTATTTCACTTCTTTCGTCTGATTGTTCGCATTCGCTATTTGATCCTTATTTTCTGCACTTATACATTCTTTGAAACAACTATGAAACCACCTATTTTCTGACTCCAGCATGCTTATTTAACCTTTATACATTCCTACTTGTAATCATTATGTGGAAGTTGTCTTGTATGCTTATTTGTGTTAAAGTCACAATTATAACATGGTCGGGAACCACACTAGTGGATCTTGGGGGGTACCTAACACCTTCCCCCTGAGATAATTTCAAGCCCTTACCCGTTCTCTGGTTCTTCTTCCTTTTAAATTTTTTTTTGGTGTCTTAATGCACTTAATCATTAGGTGGCGACTCTTCTAAATCTCAAACCCAAATTCCCAAAAGGAATAGAGTTGTCAGCCCAATATGTCGTAAACCCGATTTCGCCTTTTAAAAGAGGAAAAAGGGGGCGTCGACATGCTTAAATAAAAAAGGATATCTTCAGATTGATCGAGCTATGGTGCCCAGCTGAGTTGTGGTAGCACGGGTAGGTGCTCGAGCTGTTAAACTGTGATTTCAGACAACTCCAGCGCAGTTCTTAGCACGTTCGAGGACAAACGTATGTTTAGGTGGGAGAGAATGTAACGACCCGACCGGTCATTTTAAGCTCTAGCGCGCCATTCAGTAGTTTGAGGTCATGAACAGCTTCATTTCAGGTATTATGACTTGTACGCATGGTCGGAATTGAATTTCAGGGAGTTCAGTATTGATTTGGAAAGAGAATTCTCATTTCGGAAGCTTTAAGTTGAAAGAATTAGCTAAGATTGGATTTTTGAGTAAACGACCTCGGAATCGGGATTCGAAGGTTCCAGCAGGTTCGTATGATGATTTCGGACTTGGGCGTATGTCCGGATCGGGTTTTGCAAGACCTGGGAACATTTTGGCGCCTATTGTGGAAGTTAGCATTTCAGAGGAATTTCATAAGTTTGGGTTGAAGTGCATTTCAGGATTATCAATGTCCGTTTGGGATTCCGAGTCTGGGAATAGCTCCGTACGGTGATTCTGGAGTTGGGAGCGCGATCGGAAGTGAATTCGGAGGTGCGTAGGTCAATTTGAAGTCATTTGTCTAAAGATAGAAATTTGAAGGTTTTTGAGAAGTTTGACCGAGAGTTTGACTTTTTGATATCGGGGTCAGATTCCAATTCTGAAAGTTGGAGCAGGTCCGTAATGTCGAATATGACTTGTGTGCAAAATTTGAGGTCAATCGGACGTGATTCGACGGGTTTCGGCATCGAATGTACAAGTTTGAAATTTCAAAGTTCATAAAGTTTGGATTGGAGTATGATTCATGATTTCGACGTTGTTTGATGTGATTTAAAGCCTCGGCTAAGTTCGTATTGTATTTTGGGACATGTTGGTATAATTGGTTGAAGTCCCCAGGGTCTCGGGTGGATTTCGGAAGGCTAACAGATCGATTTCGGAAATTTGAAGCTGCTGAAAATCTGCTGCTCTTTCTGCTGCAGCTGCTGTTTTGGACAGCAATGGTGCAATCGAGGAGGTTACTTTGGAAGCTTATATCTCGAAATCTATAAGGAATCTGAAAATTTGCAAAACATAAAAGTTGTTGCCCTTGCATTCTAGTTTCTCAAAATTTAAACCATTCATGATTTGGACATTTTATCAGAAAGTTATGATCGATTGAAGATGCTGGTGGAGCAATTTCGACAGAATTTTCTGATGCATGGAGCCGACTTTAGAAGCTCATATCTCGGAATATATAAAGAGTTATATGGTGTATAACCTATCAAATGAAATATCTTCGACTCTAGTTTCTAAATCTTTAAACCGTTTGTCATTTAGATATTTCCACAAGGAGTTATGGGCGTCTTAACAGAAGGTGTACAGCAGGGGAAAATGGTAAGAGGATGTACAACCTGCACAGCGCAAGGTACAACTCGATGAAGCCTGGGCAGATTGTTTTAAACACGAGTTTTGGCCCATTTCTTTCATTTGGCTTGGACGATTTTGGAGAGCTCAAGGAGGGATTTTCACCAAGCAACACTAGGTAAGTGATTTCTTCCTATTTTTGAGTTAAAAATGTGATCTTACATGGATTTAGACATGGAAAATTAGTATAATTTTGCGATTTTTGGGGAAGACCTAGAATTTGAAGACTTTTACCTTGAATTTGAGCATGAAAATTTGAGCAAATTGTATATTTGAGTTAGTAAAGCTATGGGTAGAATTTATCTTCGAGAAATTTCGGAATCCGGGCACGTGGGCCTGACGGCATTTTGGTCAACTTTTCGAGCTGAGTGGGGAACTTATATAATTTGAATTGTTACAAGTATTAGAGTGAATTTTAATTGGTTTGCCCGTTATTTGAATAGTTTTGGGGCGTTGTGCATCAATTGGAGTCGTTGGAAGGGCTTTGAAGCTGGTTATGGAAATTTCGGAGCGAGGTGAGTTTCATTTCTAACCTTGTAAGAGGGAATTGTCCCCATAGGTGAGTTAATTGGTTATGTGCTCCTATTTGTGGAGGCTACGTACGTACGAGGTGACGAGAGTCCGTGCGTAGCTACTATTATGCTTAAGTTCGGGTAGTTTAGGGCCAAAAAGCATGCTTACTTGTAATACTTGCAACCTTGTTGACAAACTTAAAAATGCTTAAAACATATCGAATTTGTAAATGAATTTCTAAAAGGCTAGATGTGATTTCTTGACTTTTAAAAGAGAAACTTGTCTTTTCCTGAATATTTGCTCCTTGATGAATTATTGATTTGACTGTTTGAATGTGTTTATCTATTGTGGAACGGGCCGAGCGCCTCGATAGATTAAATAGATGCATCTATGGTTCGCGCAATTCGACCCTCTGACAGTGCACAATTTAAGTATTGTTGGATCGGGCCATACGTCCTCGGCATGATTTGCGCATGCTTGTATCGCTTGCCTTGAGATTTATTGATATTGATATTTTTCTCTCCCCGGCTTGAGATAATTGAAAATTTATGAATTGTGAATCCGAAGACTTTTAATATAAAGAGGAACTTTTACTTGTTCGTGACTTATTTAAAATTACTGTCGTTCTTAATAAATCCATGATTATTCGCATTAATAATATATTACTAATGGATCACTAGTAAGTGTCGAAGTCGACCTCTCGTCTCTACTTCTTCGAGATTAGACGGGATACTCGCTGGGTACACGTTGTTTTCGTACTCATACTACACTTGTTGTGCATTTTTGTTGCACAGGTTTATGTATGGCTAGTGGCTTAGTGGCATAATGGCATGGTTTGTACGGAGACTTAGGTGAGCTGTATTATCGAGACGCCCCGCGGTTAGCAGAGTCTCCTTCAGAGTATTGTATTGTATTTTCATTTCTGTCCACTTGTATTCCGGACAGTTACTGTATTTTATTTCATTCACTAGTAAATGCTCATGTACTTGTGACACCAGGTTCTGGGATGATCACGGGATTTTATTTCAGTAGTTAAATTTTGTAAAGACATCCTCATTTATTCAGTGGAGATTATTATTTATTATTTATTTGTTTAAAGGAAATTATTTCAAAATAATTAAAATGAAAAATTGCTAGTAAATGGTAGTTGGCTTGCCTGACAGTAGCGTCCGGCGCCATCACGACCTTTAGTGAATTTTGGGTCGTGAATCGGTCATAACTTTCTGATAAAATATCCAAATCATGAATGGTTTAACTTTCTGGAAACTAGAATGCAAGGGCAACAACTTTTTTGTTTTGCAAATTTTCAGTTTCCTTATCGATTTCGAGATATAAGCTTCCAAAGTAGCCTCCTCGATTGCACCATTGCTGTCCAAAACAGCAGCTGCAGCAGAAAAAGCAGCAGATTTTCAGCAGCTTCAAATTTCCGAAATCGATCCGTTAGCCTTCCGAAATCCACCCGAGACCCTCGGGACTTCAA
Organism: Nicotiana attenuata; assembly: GCF_001879085.1. Classification (NCBI taxonomy): domain Eukaryota; kingdom Viridiplantae; phylum Streptophyta; class Magnoliopsida; order Solanales; family Solanaceae; genus Nicotiana; species Nicotiana attenuata. The sequence goes on from NW_017676392.1 coordinate 14,225, forward strand.
CCAATTTTGCCAACATGTCCCAAAATACAATACGAAATTAGCCGAGGCTTTAAATCACATCAAACAACGCCGAAATCATGAATCGTACTCCAATCCAAACTTTATGAACTTTGAAATTTCAAACTTCTACATTCGATGCCGAAACCCGTCAAATCACGTCCGATTGACCTCAACTTTTGCACACAAGTCATATTCGACATTACGGACCTGCTCCAACTTTCGGAATTGGAATCTGACCCCGATATCAAAAAGTCAAACTCTCGGTCAAACTTCTCAAAAACCTTCAAATTTCTATCTTTAGCCAAATGACTTCAAAATGACCTACGGACCTTCGAATTCACTTCCGATCGCACTCCCAACTCCAGAATCACCATATAGAGCTATTCCCAGACTCTGAATCCCAAACGGACATTGATAACCCTGAAATGCACTTCAACCCAAACTTATGAAATTCCTCTAAAATTCTAACTTCCGCAATGGGCGCCAAAATGTTCCCGGGTCTTCCAAAACCCGATCCGGACATACGCCCAAGTTCGAAATCATCATACGAACCTGCTGGAACCTTCGAATCCCAATTTCGAGGTCGTTTACTCAAAAATCCAATCTTAGCTTATTGTTTCAACTTAAAGCTTCCGAAATGAGAATTCTCTTTCCAAATCAACTCCGAACTCCCCGAAATTCAATTCCGACCACGCGTACAAGTCATAATACCTGAAATGAAGCTGCTCATGGCCTCAAACTGCTGAATGGCACGCTAGAGCTTAAAACGACCGGTCGGGTCGTTACAATCTGCTACTTGCTTCTTTATGCCTTTCCACAAATACAACTCTTTCAAGTCCAAATACATTTTGGTAGCACCTGGGTGGATAGAGTACCTCGAACTGTGAGCTTCTTCTATTATGGCCTTCCTAAGACCATTTACATCAGGTATATATAATCGATCATTCAACTTCGAAACTTCATCACTTCCTAGAGTGAAAACAGTGATTTCTTTATTTCTAACTCCTTCTTTTAACCTCACTAAGTACAGATCTTCGTCTTGCTTAGCCTTAACATGTGCAACTAGAGAGGATTGCGCTAAGGCACAAGCAGTTGTACCTCCTTCTTCGATCTCATCCAGTCTAATTCCATCATTTGCCAATTTTTGAATTTCTCGACCCAAAGTTCGCCTTTGCACTGCAAGATGGGCCAAGACACCCGTTGACTTCCTACTAAGTGCATCTGCTACCACATTAGCTTTGCCCGGGTGATAAATGATATTGATGTCATAATCTTTTAAAAGCTCGAGCCACCTTCTCTGCCCCAAATTTAATTCTTTTTGCTTGAAAATGTACTGGAGGCTTTTGTGATCTGTAAACACTTCAGAATGCTCGCCATAAAGGTAGTGTCGCCATATCTTTAATGCAAAGACCAGTGCTGCAAGCTACAAGTCGTGTGTGGGGTAGTTCTTTTCATGATTCTTTAACTGCTTGGAAGCATAAGCAATGACTTTTCCATTTTGCATAAGAACACAACCAAGACCAACTCTAGAGGTATCACAATACACTGTGAATCCACCCGAACCTGTCGGCAAGGTTAACACATGTGTAGTGATCAACCTCTTCTTTAACTCTTGAAAACTCTACTCACAAGCGTCTGACCACTGGAACTTAACTGCTTTCTGAGTCAACTTAGTTAATGGAGCTGCAAGTGAGGAAAACCCCTCTACAGACCTTCTATAGTAGCCAGCTAACCCCAAGAAACTCCTGATTTTGGTTGGCGTTGCCGGCCTAGGCCAGTTCTTGACTGCTTGTGTCTTCTGAGGGTCTACTTTTATGCCTTCACTCGATACCACGTGGCCTAAGAATGACACTGACTGCAACCAGAACTCATACTTTGAAAACTTGGCATAAAACTCATTCTCTTTCAAGGTCTGCAAGGCTATTCTGAGGTGTTCTGTATGATCTTCCTTGCTCTTAGAGTATACCAAAATATCGTCTATAAACACGATAATGAAGGTATCCGGGAATGGCTTGAAAATTCTGTTCATGAGGTCCATGAATGCAGCTGGGGCATTTGTCAACCCGCAAGACATTACTAGAAATTCATAGTGCCCGTAGTGAGTTCTAAAGGTTGTTTTAGATATATCCTCTTCTCTGATTCTCAACTGATGGTACCCCGACCTCAAGTCTATCTTTGAAAAGTAGTTTGCACCCTGAAGTTGATCAAATAAATCATCAATTCTTGGCATTGGGTACTTGTTCTTAATGGTAACTTTATTCAACTACTGATAGTCGACGCACATTCTGAGGGACCCATCTTTCTTCTTGACAAACAGGACCGGGGCACCCTGATAACTAGGGATTCTAGTTCATTTTACACTCCTTTTTACTTGAGTTTTGATTAAAAATGTATACAAAATAGTCCCAAAGGCTTACATGTCGTACTTGTTTGCAGGGTTTGGTCAAAATGGTAACAATTAGTCAAAACCAGCTCAAAAAGGAGTGAAACATGCACAAGTACCAAGGACAAGTCCAAGCACAGTTGAAACAGATCCACTGCGGCCGCAATCCATTTTGTGCGGTCCGCAGTGATGAGATTCAGAAAGGTGCAGTTTTGGTAACTCAAGCACTGCGGCCGCAAACCATTTTGTGCGGACCGCAGTAGCCTCACCGCGGCCGCAAAGCATTTTATGCGGTCCGCGGAGATGAGATTCAGATAGTTATGAAAATTGGAGATTGAAGCCAGCGCGGTCTGCAAGCCATTTTGTGCGGACCACATTGAAGCCACCGCGGCCGCGGTGCATTTTGTGCGGCCCGGCCAGATTTAGAGATAGCAAAATCAAGCCAAAAAGCCTCAGCGTGATCCACGGTGCATTTTGTGCGGACCGCATTACCTCGTCAGGGGTATTTTTGTCCAGAAAATTCGGCCTAGTATAAATACTTTCTTTTCACATTTTTAGGTCATCTTTTGTAATCTGACTTTGGGCTGAGCACGTGAACGACTTAGGGGTGGCAATTGGGGCAGGGCGGGGCAGGGCGGGGCAGGGTATACTATTAATGGGGCGGGGCAGGGGAAAATTTAAATGGGGCAGGGCAGGGCAGGGCAGGGTAAAATGTTATTTTTTTTTAAAAATTAATAGGTTGGGGCAGGGCAGGGCAAGGTCCGAATTAATAGATGAATCGGGTAAAATAGAAATGACCCGCGTGTTTTATTGATTTTTTCAATCCCTCTTTGAATCCATTTCACATTTCAATCACTCTGCCCTCGTCGGCTCTTCCAAAGGACAACCCAAAAGCAAAAAGTCAGAAACCCTTCCCTTCAGTTCTTCTAATCTTCCAGGAAAAATTCGATCTCCAACAACAATAAGTTTCAAGGTGACGCTCTCTTACTTTCAGCTTCTCTTTCCGTTGTAACAACTCTTATTTCTCTCTTGGCTTTTAGCTTTATTGCTATGTTTCCTGATATTTCTTGCCGCCTACGAGGTGTTTGATTTTTTGCTTAGTAGAGTGATGTTTTGAAATAAGGGACAAATTTTTCATTTTGTTGGATGACCCCGAAGGGAAATGACGGGCCAACTCAAATGTTCAAAGTTACAACAGAATATTAGAATGTTTTGCTGAAAAAAACCAAAAATTTTTGCTTTTGCAATAGTTAATCTATCGCTCAGAATATGAATGTTGCTTTTGCACTAGTTAATACAGTCGCCTAAGTTTCTTTCATGCTTACTGCTTTCAGTTCCCTTCTAATGAATGAAAGTCTCGATCTTTGTATAATTTTATTATTTTTGTACTTTGCTACAATGGTTTTGGTTTTCAGGGAGGGGGTTCTTTGAAAACAACAGAAAGTATAGTGCCCTCAACGATTTCAGCACCTCTGTGTATGAAGATACTCTGTAGGCAGGCATAGGCATGCTCTCGACTAATAGGCATACGAAGAATTTGAGTTCTTTTCTATTTCTTTGAGAACTGTAACGAGGGCACGCCTAATGTTGTTTTAGAGCTTCAACAAATACAGCTGCTTGTCAGCATGTATTGTCTGATATCTATGTATTCTACTATCCCTGTTTGGGAGAAAAGAAGGAGCAAAGTCTCTGTTGTAGTTCATCCTCTTGGATTTAATTATGGGATTTGTATTGCTTAATGAAATAATAATCTGTATAATGCAATTTTAGAAGTGATGAGGCAAACTTTAAAATAATTTGCACATCTGTTGTTTCCTTTGTATATTATTTGCTTTTGGCTATAATTTGAATGCTAATAACAGGTTGTGTGGTGCAAAAGAGTAACTTCCCATCTTTCTTGAATATTCCGAGATCTGTATTTGTGGTTTCTTGTTTCAGAGAATTAAGTTCATTATTAAAGTATGGTAATTGCTTGATGCACTTTCTGCTTTAGGTAATCATGGCATCTCAAATTGAAGAGAATCTACCAGCTTCATCTTCTAATGCTATTTCCTTAGACGATGAGAGTCAACGGCCTTCACAACCTGATGAAGTTGAACCGAAAAAAAAGGAGATATTCCAAATCATGGGATCATTTCGAGCCAGTGAAGGTTAAGGGTGTTCCATCTTGTAAGTATTACGATCGCCGGTATAAAAATGCTAGGAATTGTGGGACAAAATCTATGTTAGATCACATGCTTAAGTGTCCTAATAGGCCAAGAGATGCACAAAATGAGGGCGATACAGGGGGTGGTTATTTTGATCAAGATGTTTCACGTAAAAAGCTTGCACATGCCATTATTTTACACGAGTATCCACTCTCTATAGTTGATCATGTGGGATTTAGGAACTTTGTTGCGAGTCTTCAACCTATGTTTAAGATGGTTTCCAGAATACAATCAAGAATGACATAATAAAAATCTTTGACAATTAGAAATCGCAAACTTCTATGTTATTGGAGAAAGTCACGAGTAGAATTGCAATAACAACCGATATGTGGACTTCCAATAGTAACAAAAAAGGGTTCATGGCTATTACTGGTCATTTCATTGATGATTCATGGAGGCTTCAAAGTCATATTTTGAGATTTACTTATGTCCCTGCTCCACATGATAAAGATGCCTTGTGTGGTGCTTTGGTTAATTGTTTGTTTGATTGGAATCTTGAACGAAAAGTATGAACTATCACAGTTGATAATTCTAGCACAAACAATGCTATGATTAAAACTTTATTGGATGAGAAACTCAATAAAAATGATTTGTTGTTGACTGGTCGAGTATTTCATGTGCGTTGTGCTGCACATATTTTAAATTTGATTGTGCAAGAAGGGTTAAAAGTGATAGGAGATAGTATTACCAAAGTGCGTGATAGTGTCTTGTATTGGATTGGATCAGCTGGCAGAATTGAGAGGTTTGAAGAAGCCGCACGTTTGGTTCACTGTTCTTGTTATAAGAAGTTGGAGTATGATTGTCCTACTCGGTGGAACTCAGCATATTTAATGTTGAGAACAGCTATAGAATACAAAGAGGTGTTTAACAAGTTGAGTCTAACTGACACAAATTATAAGTCGTATCCAACTGAAGAGCAATGGAGTAATGCAGAAGATGTTTCTGATAAGCTCAAACTTTTTTATCATATCACTGAACAGTTTTCAGGAACTCAATATCCAACTTCTAGTCAATACTTTACAAAAGTTTGTGAAATTAAACTAGAATTGGAAGCTTGGGTGAAAGAGCTTAATCCTTTGATTAGCGATATGGCATCTGCCATGTTGTTGAAATTTAAAAAATATTGGGATGATGTGCATATTTTGATGGGAGTAGCTGCATTCTTTGATCCACGGTACAAGATGAGGTTGGTAGAGTTCTTTCTTCCACTAATTTATGGTGAAGAAGCTTCAACAAAAATTCAAGAAGTTCGATCCAATTGTTATGATCTCTTTCAAGATTATAAGAGTAAATTATCTGCTCCACATGATTCATTAGCATCTAGTTCTAGTGAAGTCACTAGTTTTACTCAGGGTGATCAGCTTTCGAGCTTTGATAGATTTGTAGCTTCAACTGGAGCTACCGTGGAGAAAAGATCAGAGTTGGATATGTACTTAGAAGAAGACCTACTACCTTGAACCCCTTCATTTGACAATTTGAGTTGGTGGAAGACAAATGGATTGAAATTTCCTACATTGCAAAAAATGGCTCGTGATCTCTTAGCCATTCCCGTGTCTAGTGTTGCTTCAGAATCGGCATTTAGCACTAGTGGGAGGTTGATTAGCCCGCATCGGAGTAGACTCCACCCTACTACTTTGGATGCTTTAATTTGTGCTCGCATGTGGTTATGGAATGACTTAAATGGTAAGTAATTTTCTCATTATTGTCTTAATAGGTATTCAATAGTTTAATACGATATTGGATACATTGAACTATGCATTTTTCCTTTTAGGTTTGACTTCAACCGTTGATCAAGTTTCATGTCCAACATTGCTTGATGAAGAGGACAAGCCGGATTCAAGTGGTTTATCGCAACTATGAGACCCTTGACATGCTTACTTCCCTTTTGTTCCTCTCAAATTTGGATTGCCACATAGCTACTGTTTCAATTTATAGTATCTGCTTTTATTGTTGTTGGTACTGTTTGAATTTAAGTATGGTTTCGGCCTACTTGTAGCTGTTAAATGTTCCTTGTAAAACTCATAGTTTTTTCTTCATGGTTAATAGACTGTGTTTGTCAAGTGGTTACAACTATTTAAGAATTTTGGTGAACAAGTTACGAGTTGGTTCGATAAGGTTTTTCCACCAGTAACTAGAAACGAAAAGATGAAACAGTGGTTTCAGTTTGCTTTACCCTTCGTAGAATTGCTTAAGAATTATGGTGGGGGTTTTATGAGTTTGTTTCACATTGCTTCACCATATGTATATTTGTTGCTGTGTTTGAGGACTGAGGAAAAAGTTCTTGGCGGTGTGTTATCGCTGATGCTGCTGCTGAGTGGTATAGATGATGAAAAAACCTCTCTTTACATGGAGCTGGTGTCAATACTGATATTGCTGCTGAAGGCGAGAAGCTGAAACTATCAAAATGACCAAAAGCAAAAAAGAAAAGAATTTTATCTTTATATGTTTTGCTCGTAATTATTAGTGTTTGTTACCCATGTTGTCCAAGTTAAATTGCAGTGTGAAACTGTTGGAGTTAATTAGAATATATGCATTGATGTATATGATAGTAAATGAAACTGCTCCACATTTTCCCCATCTTTTCTTTTATCCGAGTTCATTGCAGTGCTTTCAGATGAACCCATTATAGTTAAATGAATCCAGCAATTCTGTTGAGTACTAATAATAGGAGTAGCATTTTACTTGAATTAAGTGTAAAAGTAGATACAAGGTTTATGTATTTGTAAGTAGATTAATATTAGTACAGATAACATTTGAAGAAGCCTAGTATCCCCGCTAAGTATCGATGGTAGAATGGTTAAAGCGACGAACTCATATACATGAGTACTTCTGCAAGACTTGTGTAGGCGAGGACCAATTGTGTCATTATTTTTTGCATAGTTTGTAATGTACGTGCTTAATGGTATACAGTATAACACTTCTCAGAATTAGAAAAAAAAATTACAAGAGAGTAGGGCGGGGCGGGGCAGGGCGGGGCGGGGCAGCGCAGGGCGAGGCAGGGCGGGGCGGGGCAGGGAAAAATTTGAAAAAATTCTAAATAGGGCAGGGCAGGGCGGGTCAAAATATTAGCAGGTCAAGGCTTGCCCCGCCCCGCCCAGCCTCAATTGCCACCCCTAGAACGACTCTTTTGTTCCATTTTGAGTAATTTGTAGCTATATTTACGCTGAATCTTCATTATCTTATTTTGTAATTAAATATTATGAGTTATTCTTCATCTAATTTCTTGTTTTCTTCCATAATTATGAGTAGCTAGACCCATTAGCTAGGGTTGTGGCTCAACCCTAGTGTGGGTATTCGATGGGTCTTGTATTTTAATGCTTAGATGTTTATGGGTGGTTGATATTTGTACTGATTTGTGTTTTGTATGTTGGATTAGTGGTTGCAAACACTAATTTGTGCCTACGTGACTTGGGCTCTTCTTGAGAAAGAGAGCTTAAGTCTAGGAAATAAGTCCAACAAGAAATTGGGGCGTACTCAAGAGATTGATAGCCCCAATTAAAGGGTTAAATCTAGAGATAGTAATACCCGACTTGAGCCTACGTTGCTTGCTTAATTTTGACACCCAATTGGTCTTGAGAAAGTCAATTCGGGCAAAGTCACTCAAGCTACCGAGAGGTATAGAGTGAGTAGTGTCGTGCAAGGGCTATATCGCGATCCCAAACGTAACATCTTTGCCTTAGACTTAGGAACCCGTCAAGTATTCACCTAGGGGAAAGTCATTTCCGTAGTGCCTTTTACCTATTAGACAACCCTTTAGCAAGTATTCTTAGTTAAATTTAGCATCTCATAGTATAAACAAATAGAAGTAATCAAAAGAACAACTATGATTGGAAGTGTAATTAAGAGCATTACACATTGCTAGTTTAGATAGGAAACCAATTCCCAAATCTAGCTTCCTGTGGATTCGATCCCGACCTATTCGGGTAAAAGCTGCATCGACCGCTCTCGCCGCTCCATAGTGGTGCAGGGTTGGCTCCGATCACACCCCACGGTGAAACACTCGACCTGATGAAGCCCTTGTCAAGGAGGTCTTTCAACTGTTCTCTCAACTCATTAAGTTCTGCTGGAGCCATCCTATAAGGAGGTATAGATATGGTCTGAGTGTCTGGCATGAGATCAATGCCAAAGTCTATGATTCTTTCAGGAGGAAGTCCAGGAAGGTCATATGGGAAAACTTTTGGAAATTCTCTAACAACTGGCAGATACTAAAGAGCTGGTGGTTCTGATTCTAGATTAATGATGTGAGCCAAATAGGCGAGACACCCCTTACTGATCATTCGTTGTGCCTTAAGGTAAGAAATAAACTTACCTACAAGCGATGCTGAACTACCCTTCCACTCTAAGACTTCTTCATTTAGAAATTGGAACCTGACTATCTTGGCATGACAATCTAACATGGCATAGCAGGAAGACAACCAATCCATACCCATGATCACATCGAATTCCACCATTTCTAATTCTATGAGATCGGCCTCGGTGTTGCGACCTTGGACTGAAACTATACAACCTCTATAGACTCTTGTGACTCTCACTGACTCGTCAACTGGAGTAGATACTAGGAATGGCTCACTAAGTTGTTCAGGTTCTAGCCCGAGGTTAATTGCAAAGTATGGAGTCACATATGAAAACGTTGAACCTGGATCCATTATGGCATAAGCATTATGTGAGCATACTAAAAGTATACCTGTAATAACTTCTGCAGATGCATCTGCACTCTGAAGATCAAGTGTAGCAAATAAACGGGGTTGTCCCCCTCCCTGAGTAACTCGATCGGCATCTCTGCCTGCCTCATGCCCGATCTGATTATGAGAACCACGAGCCTGAGGTGGTGCAACTGCAGTAGCAGAGGAATTAGAAGGACGAGTTGATCCACTACTGAAATTACGTCGCAACTTTGGGCAGTTGGACTTTATATGACCAATGTCTCCACAATGATAGCAACCATGAAACCCGAGCTTGCACTGACCTGAATGTTGCTGCTTACATGTCCCACAAAGACCTTGTTGGTGTGAATGTTGCTCAGCATGACTCTGGCTATGTGAGGATGATGTCCTAAAATTCTAATTCTGGCGAGGCTGGTTTCCATAACTCTGAGTACGTCTGAAGGAAGAACCACCACCTAACTGATGACTGGACCGAGCTGGTGCTAGTGACTCTTTATCAGAGGAACCCCTTCCACCTCCGCTGGATGTACCATTAAACCTGCCCGCTGTCCGGGCTTTCTTGTTATGCTCTTTTTCTTCTCTCCTTTGTTGTCTGTCTTTTTCGAAGTGCTTGGCGAATCCCACAACAGAGGAGAAAGCTATCATTCCTACCGCTGCAACTGATGTCGTATCCTTAATGTGGTAAGCCAAACTGCTAACAAACTTGCAAATCTTTGCTTTTTCCGTCTTAACCATGTGAGGAGCTTGCTTAGCTAACCTTATGAATTCCATGTAGTACTCTTGCACACTTTTATTCCCTTGCTTGAGCTGTTCGAACTCTGTAGCCTTAGCTTCCCTATCCTCTTCCGGGATAAAGTTAGCCATGAAGGCCTCTTCAAATTCTTCCCAAGTAGGCGGACCATCATCTTCATCTCTTTACTTTTCCCATATCTCAAACCAAGCACCGACCACATCTCTAAGCTGGTAAGCAGCCAGCTCCACAGCCCACATCTCTAAGCTGGTAAGCAGCCAGCTCCACAGCTTCATTATCAAATGCTTTCATCGCTCGGAGGGCCTTCTTCACACCCTCCAGCCACAACATTGGATCTTTATCAACTATAGAACCATGGAACACTGGAGGACTCAACTTCAAAAATTCATTCACTCTTGAGGACTCAGAATTGTTCTGTCTATTTGATCGAGGTGGAATCTCATTTCTTCTCTCGTTCTGGTTGGACATGAAGGCTTTAAATATCTCCATAGCACTATTGACTGCATTAAACATTTGACCCACCTCTGGAGATATAGTTGTTTGAGCCGGAATTGCTGTTGCGGGCGGCACTGGATCCTGAGGTACTGGATTATCATGCTCCACCCCTTCTTCATGTTCAACCCGGGGTACTTGAACCCCCTTTGTGGATTTACCCTTCCTTTTCCGAGTTGAAGCCTTTTTAGTTCTGCCTTGAGCCACAATAGTAGCAATAGTTTCTTGAGCAGCATCCTGAGTGTCGGTGTCAGAGTTGCAAGTACGATCCATTTTTGCGAGTTTGGAGAAATGAATACATTAGATAATTTCTTAGAGGTAGGATCTACTGCACGATCTAAAGTATGAAAAAAATGAGACTTTTCCTAAATGCTTGTAGCCTCCTGTTTATATGTATGGCGCGCTTCATACCCATAAATAAGACTCTACTAATAAGGCCTCATAGACCCCTAGGACTCTATAAATCTGACGCTCTGATACCAAGTTTGTCACGACCCATTTTCTGAATAAGTCAGGACCGACACCCGATCACTAAACATGACCGAGCGAACCATCTGCCCTTATCAGATCTATTATAACTTCAAAATTTATATGCTAGAAGGCAATACTGTAACCAAATACTTTTAGTTAATTTAAATATCTAAAATAAACCAACTCCAAAACTTTATTTGTAGTAACCAATTAAATACTGCTAAGTTAATATCAAAAACATCTGAATCTTAACCCACTGACTGTGTCTATGAAGCATCTATTGATAAACTGACGCACTGCTCAGGACATGAGATTTCTTGGCTAGTTCTCTAAGTAAACAAAGAAATATCTCAGTAAAGATGACTCTAAGGAATACTCCACGAACAAAAGCGGAGCTCACCAATAGCACTGGAAGAGAAGGAAGTCCTAACCCGTAGCCTGCTTGCCCGCAAAACCGGTTCCTATGTTGTACCACAGACCAACGTAGGTTCCCAAAAGAGAACGTCAGTACCATCCATTGTACTCAGTTAGTCTCAATGACAGGGGACGAAACTTTAATAACATATACATTACGAGCAAAGATTCTAAATGCATGTAAAACATAAAGCTTATAAGAACAATTCTAAAATAATTGCATAATAGCAGTTTATGAATATTCTAAAAGAAATTCTTTTCTTTTTCTTTCTTATAATAAGAAAAATACTACACTTTATACTTTGGGAGTACCAACTATCCTGACTTATTTCTGTCTTAGTCACCGTGTGATCGGCATGGGTTCGATATCAACCTGATCGAATAGGCCCAATCCACGAGGTGCCACTCGCTTCATGGTTCTCAAAGCTCATGTATCATACCTTAGCCCGGGTAAGTAAATTGTCAGCAACGAGACTCTCGACTCGTATGCTCTACTTTGGCAAAAGTAGTTTCAGGAAGTCAACGCCTTGGCCAGGACCCTCGGCCTGGACGACGACCCCTTCTCAAAATAAAGGATACTCCCAAAATCTTTTCTTTCTAAAACTTCTTCTTGTGACTTTTTCAAGTCTAAATCTTTTAAACGTGCTCATACTGAAATCCTTAAATGTAAGGTAAGGTATAAGAATGAAATAAACATTCAAAAGTATTTCTAAAGATTCTTGCTTCTTCATGGAATTTTCTTTTTCAACATGAAAATGGCCTATAAGAATTACAAAAAAAATCTAAAAATTTAAGCACATATGTCAGGATAAATCATCTAAACTTTAACTAAAATAATTCTAAGCTAATAAGTACTCACTCACTTCAATTAAGTACATATTCACTCTTTTAGTCAATTCATCAAACACCTTGTATGCATAGTTTTGCGAGTTAAACCACTTTGGTAAATGGCTATATCAACTCACCTCAAAACTTCTCAAGCCAATACGTAGGCCCCAGTCCAATTGACACCAGTCAAGCAATCGATTCTACAACAACCTGTGCATTTTGATTAATTTTAAAGTTTCGCACCTAAACACGGAACTTTACTGTTGATATAGAGAAAGAAGGGAATTAACTATTCAATTCTTACCGATTACTACTTAGGGTAATTGACAATAGGGAATTTTATACACCTAAATTCAAGAATAAGTGATTTGTAAAGAACCCTAAATTTTTTTTTCGTTGACCGCGTGAGTCGCTGCCTCTGTTTCGTAGCGTTCTGTTTCAGTTTATCGTATAAGACTTCTTAGCCTTCTGCCTTTGCTGAATGAACGTTTAAGCCTTTTGTTCTGTTAAGGCTTTTTAGCCTTCAGGCTTTTTAGTTTAGTTTTGTTTAAGTTGCCTTCCCGCTTTATGGGCTTTAGGCTTTTCCCTTCTCTTTTTTTTTTCTTCTTTTTCTTTTTAACCTAATTAATAATTAATGATACTCATTCTTAGTAATTAGTAATATTAAATATTCCCTAATTGTGTATCCAATTTATATATATATATATATATATATATATATATATATATATAAATTGGATACACAATTAGGGAATATTTAATATTACTAATTACTAAGAATGAGTATCATTAATTATTGGCAAGATAAATAATAATAATAATAATTTAGTTCTATAATTAGCGTGTCTCGAAACTTTTATAAATTTGAGGAGTGTTACAATATAAAACTATTATGCTAAAACAATTATTGAACTTTTAAAAATATCTTTATTGATCAGAAATTATAGCTGACAAGGTCAAATTTAAAAATTCGTTATGGAGGTGTTTTTGCGTCACATCATATCTTAAACTATACAGGATGAAGGCTAAAGGGATGCTCCATAAATTGTGTAGATTCTAATTATTTGTCATATGTAGGGCTTTTGGGTAATGAAAGAGTTTGGTAATTCTAAAAATTTCAAAAAAAGAAAAGATTTTTATTCAAAAAAAAAAAAAAACATCACTGGAAAGCTATTACACAAGGGGTCAAAAGGTGAAGGATATTATTTCCTAATCCTTAAAAGTTATCGGGGTAAAATGGCGTTTACTCCATATATATTAGGAGTTATGTCTCTCTCCTTTTTGTTACTAGGTCATCGTTTCTTATATATTACATAGTACTTTTTTTTTTTTGTAGGGGTATTTAATTATTTCCCATTTTTTATTTTTCTTTTCCTGTGATCTGTTTTTTTTTGGCATATCTGTCACGCCCCTTCTCCCCATCTATCCGTTGAAACCACAGTTCTTTATTCGAAAAATGAAGTATTGAATTAAATGATTTAATTTGCAATTTTCAGTTTGATCTTTTATTATTTTCATGTTGACTAGGAAACGTAACTGGGGAAAAAAAGTTTGCCTATAGTCATTGTATGCAATTCCCCTGACCTATATATGTCAATAGTACACATATTTGTTACATGTATTAGTAGTGGTAATTAGCCAGTAAAACTTTTTTGTATGAGGTTCAGCCTTTGCCATTTTTTTCAAAGCTAGCCTAGCCTTTCTCTGAAGGTTGGAAATTTAATAATATTTGTTTAATAATCCTTTGTTGTGGTTTAGTTTTGGTCATCTTCTTTAGAATAAACCTAGACAAGACCACTAGATAATTTTGTTCTTGTCTTTTGTCCTTCCATCTTCAGTTTGTTTTTCATTTTCCTTTTCCTCTGCTCGCTGCAGTAAGCTATTTATTTTCAGTCTCCTTTACATTTTCCTGTGCTAGGTACAGTACTAACCCATTTTCACTTTATTTATTTCAGCTTAGGCTCTCATTCTCAACCTTGACACTATTTAACGCTGCTTTTCATCACCATTTTTATTTACAGCTAGCTAATTTTTAAATTCAGACAAGAAACAGACGCAACCGGTCGGACATCACATCGGGAATCTCGGCACGTATCAATGAGAGACTGATTATAGAATTGTATCTAAAATAGGACGTCCCTACTATATAAAGGGGGTCTGATTACTTGTAATAGACATTGTAACACGCATCCAAAGAAATGCACTGTTATTTCCAGTTCTTATTATCTTCTCATTCTGTTCCAACATCGATTAAGGCACTTTTTGACTGACCAACCTTCAAGGCTAAGACTGTTCAACTTGTGTGGTTTGCATTTCCATTTTTGTCATTGATTTCAATATTAATTTGTTTCTCAATTTGTATCGAGTTAGATCATGTATCCTTAAAATCGCATATAAATTTAATTGTTATCCGAATTTGAGGGTAAACAGTTTGGCGCCCATCGTGGGGCTAAGGATAATAGTAGTTATTTGATACGAACTTTAATAACACACACTATTTTACACTTGTTCTTTGGAATGTCTTTGATTCCAAGATCAAAATGTCGAACTCTCAGTCAACATCCCTACATGTTGTCAATGATTTTGGCCACCACGGCGAAAATGATAACGTAGCACCTGGGAACGACGTACCCCTACTCGATCTCGATGGATCCCCCGCTACAGATCCAATCGACATCAGCTCACATGTAGCCATCAATGCAAATTTGGCCACCGATCCTGAGGACAACATTCGTAGGGATGTTTGATCAGCCACACAAAGCACACATGGTGGCGAAGATGGTGGAATCAACTCGCAGGCAATCTTCGAAATGTTACAGGATCAACAGGCGGGGATAGCCCAACTCAAGAACCAGAGTCGCCCACCAAGTAGGATTGAGCCCGAGCTATCCCAGGAAGTTGTCCATAGAGTTGAATCGGTGTCAAGGAGATCAAACTAGAAGGAATCGGTGACCAATCCTGTGATCATTAAGATACTCGAGCAACTGACAAAACGAATTGAGTCGGGAGAGAAGAAGATTGAGGCAAACGACAAGAAGGTGGAAACCTACAATTCCAAGGTCGATCAAATTCCGGGAGCACCGCCGATATTAAAAGACCTGACTCCAAAAAGTTCGTGCAGAAACCTTTTCCCCCGGGCGCGGCTCCCAAGCCGATCTCTAAGAAGTTCCGCATGCCCGAGATTCCTAAATACAATGGGATGACCGACCCGAACGAGCATGTCACCTCTTACACAGGTGCCATCAAGGGGAATGATCTAGAGGATGATGAGATTGAATCTATCTTATTAAAGAAATTCGGAGAGACCCTGACCTGGTCAAAGGGAGCCATGATACGGTATCACAATTTACCACCTAATTCTATTGACTCCTTTGTTATGCTTGTAAATTCTTTCGTGAAGGCACACGCCTGGGCCATCAAAGTCGAGACCAGGAAGTCGGACCTTTTCAAGGTAAGGCAGAAGGACAATGAAATGCTCAGAGAGTTCGTGTCTCGATTCCAAATGAAACGGATGGACCTAACCCCGATCGCTGTTGATTGGCCATTCAAGCCTTCACCCAAGGACTCAATATTCGAAGCTCGGTGGCTTCACAGCAGTTGAAGCAGATCTGATAGAGTATTCGACTATTACTTGGGCCGATGTGCATAACCGATATCAATCAAAGATCAGGGTCGAAGACGATCAACTTGGGGCTTATTTCTGGCCCGTTTATCCTGTCAGACCCGTCGACAGAATCAAGAGAGATATTGACCGGGAGGGGAGGTCAAATAGAGATAGGTACCAGCCATATAATCGAGACCGTAGGAGCAGCGGATCCGGGCGATGTTCTATGCGAAATAAAAGGAGGAGCGATCGAGGTCAGAGCTCTCGAGGGCTCATGAGCAAGAACAATTTTAACAGGCCTATCGGACCTAAAGAAGCACCATGATTATCGAAGTACAACTTTAATGTTGATGCGGCTGGCATCGTATCGGCTATCAAACGCATCAAAGATACCAAATGGCCTCGACCTTTACAATCCGATTTAGCCCAAAGAGATCCCAACCACATGTGCAAATATCATGGCACTCATGGCCATATAACGGAGGATTGTCGATAGTTTAGAGAAGAAGTAGCCGGTTATTCAACAACGGGTACCTTCGAGAGTTTCTGAGCGAACGAGCCAAGAATCACTTTAGAAACTGGGACTCTAACAAACAGAACGAACGGAAGAACCTTAACACATTATCAACATGATCATCGGTGGAGTCGATGTCCCTCAAGGACCGATGTTGAAACGCACCAAAGTGTCCATCACAAGGGAAAAACGGACTTGAGATTACATACCGGAAGGAACCTTGTCTTTCAGCGATGAGGACGCAAAGGGGATCGTGCAACCTCACAATGATGCTTTGGTAATATCTATACTCATAAATAAATCTCTATTTAAGCGTGTGTTAATTGATCCAGGTAGCTCGACCAACATCATCTGGTCGAGAGTCATAGAACAGCTCGGTCTACAAGATCAAATCGTGCTCGCAATCCGAGTTCTGAACGGATTCAACATGGCATGTGAAACCACTAAAGGGGAAATAACGTTACCAGTCAATGCTGTTGGGACCATCCAGGAGGCCAAGTTTTATGTGATTGAATGTGACATGAGATATAACGCCTTGTTCGGGAGTCCATGGATCCACAACATGAGAACCCTTCATCAAGTGCTAAAATTCCTTACGCTGGGAGGGATCAAGACAATCTACGGAGAACAATTAGCAGCAAAAGAGATTTTTTCAGTCGATAAATAATTCTGATATCAACACTTGTAACATCAAAAGAGCCAAGTTCGGAAGCAAAAAAAGAGGCCAAATAGGAATTACCGATGCCGGCCTCGACCCAATCAGACAAGCAGGGGACTGACAAAGATGATGATTACTGGATTCCCCGATCCTTTATAGTCCCTGATGATTCTGACGCTACCAAATCAAAAGTCGAAGAGCTAGAGCAGGTCATATTGATCGAGCATCTACCGGATCGGAAGCTATACCTGGGCACGGGGTTAACTCCCGAGCTCAGGAAAAAGCTCATCTAATTTCTTATAGCTAACATGGATTGTTTCGCTTGGTCCCATCTTGACATGACAGGGACCCCCCGAAAATAACCACCTACAAGCTAAGCCTGGACCCAAAATTTCATCCGGTCAAGCAGAAAAGGAGGCCCCGGTCCGAGGTCAAACACGCTTTCATCAAGGACGAGTTAACTAAACTCCTTAAAATACGGTCCATTCAGGAGGTTAAATACCCGGATTGGTTAGCAAACATACTGGTAGTCCCTAAAAAGGGGAACAAACTAAGAATGTGTGTAGACTATAAGGATTTGAACAAAGCTTGGCCGAAGGACTCCTTCCCTCTGCCTAAGATCGATCGCATGATCGATGCCACGGCCGACCACAAGATCCTTACCTTTCTCGATGCCTATTCCGGGTACAACCAAATACGGATGGACCCAGATGATCAGGAGAAAAGCTCTTCCATTACCAAGTACGACACATACTGCTATAACGTGATGCCATTCGGACTAAAAAATGTTGTTGCCACTTATCAACGCTTAGTAAATCGGATGTTTGAGGAACCAATAGGAAAATTGATTGAGGTTTATATTGACGACATGTTGGTTAAGTCCTTGCGAGTAGAGGACCATTTAAAACATTTGCAGGAAACTTTCAGCATTTTGAAGACGTGCAATATGAAACTTAATCCGGAGAAGTGTGCGTTCAAAGACGGATCAGGTAAATTCCTCGGGTTCATAGTATCCAACCGAGGAATCAAGATCAACCCCAACAAAATCAAAGCCATTGAAGATATCATGGTCGTGGACCATGTGAAGGCCGTGCAAAGATTAACCGGATGCATAGCCACTCTAGGACAATTCATCTCGAGGTCATCGGATAAGAGTCATCGATTCCTTTCGCTGCTCAAAAAGGAAGAACAACTCTTCATGGACCCCGGAGTGTCAACGGGCCTTGGAGGAACTCAAACGGTACTTATTGAGTCCATCGTTTGTGAGCATGTGATTTTTGCCCTATACGAAATACTCCCACAAAATCCCAAGAAAATAGATTTTTTGTTAATTATTTGCCATTTTAGGAATTTTTGTAGAATTTCTCTTAATTATTTGCGTTTCTGTGCATGTTTAATTTTTATTTAAATCATGAAAAATACAAAAAATATCAGGCATTGCATTTAGGATTTGTTTTTATATTTTTTAGAATTAATCAATGATTATTTTTTTTATGGAAATTTGAAAATCACAAAAAAATAGCTCATTTTTACATTTTTTGTCTTTTAATTTTAATTTATTGATTTTTCTTTTAATTTAGAACTAAGTGATGTTTATGATTGTTATAATTAGTTAATTAGTTTAATTTCACACTTTTAGATAATTTAGGATTTTTAATTGTAGGATTTTTTAATTAAAAGAAAAAGGAAAAATTAGAAATAAAAGAAAGAATTGAAGAAGAGATTTATTTTTGAAATTGGGCCATTTTTACACCTAAATTCGGCCCCAGATCCAATCCCAAATAACCCACAACCCAAGCCCAAAACTAATTCCACCCGGTCCGATTCCCATTCCCCTAAATGACCCCGTATTGATCTAAGGAATCACAGCTGTTGATCATCACAGATCAAACGGCTGGAAAGTGGCTGTTCATTTAATATACATATGTCCGAACGAACCCCCTAGACCCCCATTACCCCCTCTCATTCTTTCCCCTCTCTCAAATGACTAAGCCCTAGCCGCCCCTATATTCTTTCGTCGCCCCCGCCGCAGACCGCCCACCGGAAATCCCTCACGTCGGTGTCGGTGCTCCAATCACCCCCATCTTCACACCACAGAATCCTCATAACCTTCCCCTTCCCAATCTCCAACTAGCTTCCCTCGAATCCCTTCAGATTTGTTCGAATCTTAGATCGAAAAATCCGGCCAAAACCCTAATTGTTCCAAATCACTCCAAACTCAAACCCTATAACCCTTGCACTCCCCTGAAACCTAAACCACTGTTAAACCTCTTCGAATCAGCCTCAATTCCCCCAAATTTTGAATTTGAGACGCTTAGGAAAAAATCCTAGTTCTTCTTTGTCTTTTCTTGGCCAGTGCATGAGATTTATGAACCCAGACGACCATTAGTTGGTTGTTCTTATTAACAATAGCCAATTAATGGCCGTATAAAGTTCATGGGTGTGCCTACAGAAGTTTCAGTAACCGGTTTGCCTCAGGTCTTTTCTTTTTCCTTTTTGTTTCTTTTTCTTTTCTCTCTTCTTTGTTCTTAGTGTTTGTCCCATCTTTGTTTTCCCTTTTCATGTAGCCAGCAATTGTGTTTTTCTTTACTTGTTTTAATTTCTTTACATAATAGTCTGTTCTTTTCTTCTTTGATGTTCTCTGTCAATTAGTCTTAATTTGTAGTTGATCGTCAATTAATTAGCTAATTTAGGGTTTCAGACTTCTTAACTAGTTCTTAAAAAATGTTGTGATTGTTTTCAGAATTTGAAATTGCTGATTGAGTTTTACTTCTGAGCTTAATGGATTTTAACCCTAGAAGCGTCAGTTAGCTGCGTAATTTTTTGCATTATTAATTTCATTACCTAGGTTTGCCTTGAATAAAATAGAGATGTCATGTTTAGCTGATTAAAGTTAGATAGATAGAATAGCCCTGTTATTAGTCAGTTTGATCTTCAATTAAAATTGCATCGACTCTCTTTTACTCTGATTCTGTTAGCATTTTTTGCATCTTTTGACTTACTCTTATTGTGTTTGTCCTAATTTGAAAATCATTTGAAACTTCAGGGACTTAATTGAACTTAGAAATTTTAGGATAGAGGCTGAAATAAGCAGTAACCTAAAGGGTAAAATGGGGGTTTCACATTGGGTAGAATTAGGAAAGTTCTAGAATACAACACAGTTGTCCTTATCCTTAGAAAATACTGGTTTTGGATAAGGAAAAAGGATAGTACAACTATAAAATATGCTGTTTAGGTCAGAATATTCTTTCTTGGATGCTTCTTTTGAGCACTCTGTAAAAGAGAACACTCACTCACTCTGAAAATGGGGGATCATTAGCATATACACAGATTCAGCCTTATTTCTCTGCAGCTCTAATTTGTTTCTGAAAAAGATCAAATTCCAGAAATCTTGAAAACTTCAGAACTTCTCATTTTCTAATTCTTCACAAATTGAAAATGGCTTGAAATATAGAGTTTCTGTGGGTTATTTAGTTGGTCATTTCTGGGTTTAAGTGGCTGGTCTTGGGTCTGAAATTTTGGGGTTTTGAGTTGTTGTTGCTCCTGTCCTGTTGCTGCTCTATCTCTGTTTAAAGTTTCAACCAATTTTCTACACCTTTTAGTTGCTGTTTTGTGTTGCTGTTGTGCAAGGTACTGAACTTCACCTTCTTTATGTAATGTTGTTGTTAAAGAAATGGGAGATCAATTATATATAAATGATATTTTGTATAAATGAATGTCTCCTTTATGATAGTACGTAGCCTACAATGACATGAATGTAGTTACACCTTGAATGTATGAGCTTAGACTTTGAGCATGAACAAGCTAATTTATATCTGAATGCCTTATGAGTTTCAGTTTTGCAAAGTTAGCCATTAAGACAGATTGTGAGGTTTTGATGTCAGCTTTCTTACCCTTGTCTATATATAAAACCTCCCCTTTTATCTAAATCCTTTTGTTTGTCTTTTATCTGTTTGATTATAAGCTGATACCTGCGAATTTGGCTACTAATTGGCCAAATCGGCAGGTTCAAAAGCTTGGAAATGGAATCAGGCTGCTGTGGACAAATCATGTTCAAAAGAAGCTCGGATCCTTAATGAGATAGAATTTGTAATAGCTTTAGCTTCAAATGTAGTTAGTTTAGGTATTAGGTCCTGATGTAAAGTATTTACTTTGGGAAAATGTTTGTTTTGGAAGACTGTAACTAACTAGGTCTTTAAACTCATATGTTGGGATTCAAAGTAGTTATGTTAGAAGTTAGATTATATTGTGGTTATAGTATAAATGATAGTGATGCAAATGGGCCAGATTATGAGCCCACACTGTAAAGATGATAGGGCTGTTCTTTGTTTTAACGTGGGCTGAATCTGAGGCCTAAGTAAAAGTCAAACGAATCTGAGTTTAGGTTGTTAAACCTGGACCCTAAGCCCGAAAAATGTGAATCCAATTGTAGAAATCCTCTTTTATCGTAAGTTATAAAATGAATATGTGCTTTTATTGTCATTCATGTGGAGATTAGAATTTGTGTTTGATTTTTGAATACTTGTTTCACTTAGCCAAAATTGAGATTTAGCTGCTGTTAATTTTAGAGGTAGATAGCCCAAATAAAACGCATGTAACATTTGGGCCCGCCTGAAACCTAATGTGGCAGAAATGTTGTTAAAACTCAAACGAAGCAAGACCCCCTAGAACGTTCATGCTGCTAGGCCCAATTTTGAGGCCCAAAACCAGTTCTTCAAGGCTAACGTATTTCTGGGCCTAATCAAGTGCTGGGCGTGATGGCCCAAAGTAGTGTTCAATAGAATTTTAAGGGCCTGACTTTAAGCTAAGAAAAGTCTAGTTTGAACCTCAACTAGGATCTTAGCCTTTTAAATAACCCCCTTTAGTTAAAATCAAATTGAGGTGTGCCATAAAATTCATTAACCCATGGCCCTCATGAAATTAATTCAAGAGTTAATTCCTTTTTAAAAATTGAGGTGTGCCATCAATTAAACTCTCCATGGCCCTCACATATGTTTTTCTTAATTTGAACCTTCGTAGTTGCTTTAGTCGCGTTCTTTAAATAATTCAATCATAGCTACGGGTACGGTTCCCGTGACGTAGTAGTGATTCTAATTACTAAATCCGGGTGTATATTTCATGTGACCCAACTTCAATCTTCAACAATGTTAAATAAAGCGTGTTTCGAACCGCGGGTGCATTTCATGTAGTGTGGTTCAAGACGAGTTTTAAATAACGCTGAATCTTCCTAAAAGCGGTTTAAATTAATTAAAAGCGGTTATAGAAGCTAAAAATGCACAATAGGCTAAAATATGTAGTTAATCAGATAATAGGCCAATTTTAATAGTTTAAGCGACTGTGCTCGGACCACGCAACCCGGGAATGCCTAACACCTTCTCCCGGGTTAATTGGATTCCTTATCTAGAATTTCTGGTTTCGCAAGACTTTTGAATAAAGTCGAAATTTCCTCGGTTTGGAATAAAAAAATAAACCGGTGACTTGGGACACCAAATAAATTATCCCAAGTGGAGACTCTAAATAAGTAAAACAATCCCATTCCGATTTATGTCACTTTAATTGGAGAAACTCCCTTACATATCCCCCACGGGGTGGTAAAAGAGGAGGTGTGACAGCTCTGGCGACTCTGCGGGGGATCATAACCCAGAACTTTTGTTCAGGGTTCAAGAATTCTAGCTTAGAATAACTGTTATACTTGGCTTTATTTATTATCTGATTTTTGTATGTTTGAGCCTAATGTGCTAAATGCCGCTTTTTACCGCTTTGATATTGTTGAACAGTATATAAATTGTTACGAAACCCTCTCCTCTTTGAGTCTTCTAAATCATCTGGGAAGTGTGCACTTCGTGTAACTTCTTTTTTGTTAGAGTCATATCCCAATTTTAGAACGAGGTTCGGACAAGTTGTAAAGCCGTTGAAGCTTCTGTATTCCCGGTACGCTGCCCTCCCCCCCCCTCCCCCCCTACCCCCCCCCCGCGCGGCTCGAGCTGTCCACTTGGGTAAGCCCGGTCTAGAACAATACACCCAGGTTTTTAAACCTAGTATAACATAGCCTCATGCCGGATCCCTAGTAGGAACGCTTGTTTGCATCGCGTGCATTTGACTTTGGGGACTCAACACAGGGGTTGGGTCCGTCTAGGACAGGTGTACCCGAAATCAAAAGACCATCCTGATGCATCTTACGTCCTATGTGAACATTTATTTGCTTCGGTTTGCATGTTGACCGGCTTCTAGAATAGGGAAAGTAAATCAAAAAAGAAAAAAAAAAGAAAATCAAAAAAGTGAGAGGTAGGTATTTAGAAAATTCCGGAACTCTGCCGAAATTCTAAAAAAAGAAAAGTCATTTCAAAATGAGCCAAAATTTTCAAGTGCATGTTTTCCTTGTTCCGTCAAAACTGACCGAACTCTGCAGGTCTGATTCTCACCGGATGTGAGATACGTAGGCAAACCTCATCGGTTCCGACCCCAATTTTCAAAAAAAATCCAAAAATATTTTCTTTTTGTTCTTTCTTTAGAAATCTTTCCTTAGAAATTCAAAAAAAAACATGTTTTTAAACTCAAAAATAGTTTCCTTCTTTCTGAAGTCTTTCATATGGAAAAAGAAATAAAAAGAAAAATCAAAAGGAATAAAAATCTGAAATACGGGTTTCCTTTATTTTGAAGTGTTTTCCAAAAATTTAAAAAAACAACCAAAAAAAAAGAAGAAGAATCCAAAAAAGGGAGTGTTTAGGTGCATTGCATCCAAACGTGCGATTTCCTATCTGTTAAGCGTCTCAAAACTAACAAGGTTGTTGGGTGTGCAAAATAGCCAGGTTTTGGTGGTTGGTTTTGTTGGTAGTCTAACCTCCCCTCCTTCACAAGATCCAAAGGCACAGATGGCCTCCGCAAGCAATGTACCAGTTATCGGTCCTGAGGATAGCCCGACATCGGCTATTCTGCAGCTAGAATCAGCAGCTGCTGAAGAGAATAAGATGTTGCGTCTCCACATATTGGAAATGTGGGACGCCTGGTCTAATGGCAGGGCGCCAAGTGCAATCCCTGGGTTCCCTGAGTTGATCCCCAGGTCAGGTGAGGTTACCAATGCCCCTGTGCCCAACCTGCTCATCCCACGTGGGCACCCTCTAATGCCCTCCAATGATCCTGGCATGCCTTCTGTGGTTCGCCCCCAGGCACCGGCTTCAAGGGCACCGCCTCCAATGTTCATCTTTCAGGGTCCACAGCTTCAACCAGAAATAACATATGTGACCCCGTACTCCTTCACTCAACCTCCATAATATGATCTCTCAGTGGTGCAAGAAAAGGTGTTTAAAAATCCTGAGCAAGAGGAAATGGCTCGGAAGATGAAGAGCCCGGAACAAATCCTGAAAAACATGCAAAGTCTGAGTGGCCAAAAGAGTGTCTCATACTCTGACCTCTGTATGTTTCCCCATGTCCACTTGCCAGCTGGCTTCAAGATGCCAATTTGAAAGATATGACGGGCATGGAGACCCGATCGCCCATTTGAAAAGATATTGCAACCAGCTAAGAGGGGCGGGCGGAAAAGAAGAAGTTTTGATGGCCTATTTCGCAGAGAGCTTAACCGGAATTGCATTAGAGTGGTATATGGACCAAGACATCTCCCATTGGCACATATGGATGACCTGGCCCGGGATTTTGTCAGACAGTTCCAGTAATGTGGACATCGCTCCCGACAGAAACTCTTTGTCCTATTTGAAAAAGAAAACCACGGAAAGCTTCCGCGAATATACCGTCAAATGGCGTGAGCAAGCTGCTAGGGAAAAGCCACCAATGGATGAAATTGAAATGGTCACGGTCTTTCTGCAGGCCCAAGAGGCTGGCTACTTCCAAAATATGATGTCCGCTATGGGAAAGCCGTTTGCTAAGGCTATCAAAATTGGGGAGATGGTAGAATGTGGGCTAAAAACGGGTCGAATCTTGAGTCATGCTACTTTAAAAGCCACATCATTAGATGTTCAAAATGGTTCAGAAGGTTTGAGAAATGGAAACGGGAGAAAAGAATGAGCCATGATGGCTTCAAGCTCGAGGGGGGCCCGCAGGTCATTCAGCCAATCATATGTGCCTCCTGAGGTCCCTCAACATTATTATCCCCTTCAAGATACTGCTTACGCCGTGGCACCGCCTCCCTATGCGGTGATGAACGCGCAACCTTACCCGCGGCCACAATATCATACACAAAACCGAGCTCCACCTCCCAGAAATGCCCATCCTTACCAAGCTCCATATAGTCCTCAACCAAATGACAATACTATCCTCTCCCAAGAGAGCCTTTCAGAAAGAATCAGTTCACCCCTATTGGTGAATCGTATTCAAGCTTGTTCCAAAAGCTAATCAGGCTAAATCTATTGCAGGCGGTGGCCCCAAATCGGCCAAACCCCGAGTCCCCCTTGCACCGAGCTGATGCTAGATGTGAATACCACTCTGGGCAGTAGGACACAGTACGGAAGGCTGTTGGACTCTTAAAAGGGCAGTTGAAGACTTGATTGAAGCTGAAAGAATCGTTTTTCAGGATGAAGAAGCTCCCGATTTGATAAACAATTTGTTGCCTTCTCAGAACACTGGGCCAATAGACGGAACGATTTATGAAGATGAGGAATTTGATCCGGCATTGAAGGTTATTGCAGCCATTGCCGAGACAGAAGAAAAGCCAAAAAACGATCGCCAAGCATGAAAGTTCTCCATTAGACGGGAATCTCAGTAGCCAGTCTTGCTATCCTTTCTGCAACTGGATCATCTCAGGGTGTGATCCGGATGTTTTACCTTATTGTCTTACTTTCCGATGTAAACCCTTCTATCTTTAAAATTAAAAAAAAATCATCATAAAAAAAAATCAAATGAAATTCTTCCAAGGATGTCTTTTTTCTTAATTTTGTCATTTTTTCTTATCCTCTTTTCAGTTCTGTTAAATGTAGATTTCGATAACATGACATGCACACGGACTTCATGCCCAGATCCCAAAATGTTGTCAGACTTCGAATTTAAGAGTCAAAATGCAAAGAAGATAAATTTGAGGAAATAAAACAAAGAGTTGAAACATTTGAAGTAAAATTGGCTCCAATTTGGAAAGGTCCATACATGGTAACAAGAGTACTGCCAAAAGAGTGCGTTGTACTTAGGACACATTGAAGGAAATGTCCTGAAATAAGTGCCAATAAAAATGCAGTCAAAGGTACAATATTGGATCCTCTATATAGCATTAATGTACTCCGATTAGGATGAAGAAGCCTTTTATTCTTGCTACCAAACATTATCAACCCCTTGCAAACTCTTTGAGCCGGTTACTTTTCTTTGATTACCCTCCTTGGAACCTGAAAGTGTTATTGAAAAAATAATTGATTGAAAAAATGAAATGAAGAATGAAAAAAAAGGAAAAAAGAAAGGAAATAAAGATACAAAAAAGAAGGAGAGGAAAAGCAAAGGAAAAAGAAAGAGAAAACAAAACAAAGCAGAAAAACAAAAGAAAATCCAAAAACAAAGTTTCCCTGAACTACGTTCGACTTGATTCCGAAAGGATACGTAGGCAGCCTCTCCCTGGGGTTCAGTCACACCAAAACAAAAATCCACATTCCCCTCCAAAGCTGAAACTGGGGCAAAAGTTATAATGGTTCGGCGACGGTTCGCCAGAAAGGTTCCAAAGTTGTAACTCCATCCAAACTCTTTTTACCCCGAATCCTGTTCAAGTCCTTCCGATCAATCGGTGGGAATGTTCAAGGATCGGAGAATGCACCTACTTGGATCCGAATGCAGTCAAAATGAGAGAAATAAATTGAGAGAGTCGTATTGGTAAAAACCCACATGGGAACCGTAATACGATGGTAAGCAGAGAAATTGAAAATGAGAGAGTCTTGTTAGTGAAAACTCGCAAAGAGCACTATAAGGCGATGGTGAGAAGAGAAATGAGAGAGGTCAGCTCGTGAAAACCAGCAAAGGGCGCCCCTGATTGAAAAGAGGATCCTCACAGCCATCGGCATCGACGAAGTCCTATCAAGGTTTCTCGATTTTAAGGCAAAAGTTGCGATGAATTTCTGAAAGTCGGGCGGTTTATACAGATCAGGCATCCAGTCCAAAAGGCATGTCATGTTCATTGAAGTCTGCATGTACTCCAGATAAGTCCTTCTTTCCTTTCCCCGAGAGGGACACTTCTTGTTTTAAACTCATTCTCCATTCCATTGTTTGTTTTCTTTGAATCCCTTTCGGTCTAAATCTGTTCCAAAGCTGAGGCAAAGAAGAGATAGCAATACTGATTTACAGGGTTTTCGTTAGATACAAGCTAATATGCAAAAGGCACCCAATCTCGTCAGGGGCATCAAGTCGACTTCGACCGGCCATGGTAACTGATGTTTTGAAATTGAAAACTCTTGGAAGGAGAAAATCAAATTGAAGTGCCTACAAAGGCAAAATGAAGTTAAAAAGGTTGAGTCCACGTGGCTAACTGTCCTGGAAAAGGTTTGAAAAGTGAAAGTGCCTCAAATGCTCTGAAGTTGAAGTTGAAGTTGGAAGCCAAGATTGAAAGGCTTACGAAGGCAAAATAAAGTCGGAAAAGGTTAAGTCCCACGCGACTAGCCGTTACGACAAAGTTTGAGGAGCTAAAGTTCCCCAGTGCTCCGAAGTTAAAAAAAAGAAAAGAAAAAAAAAAGAAAAAAGGGCGACAAGTCAGAAGGGAAAGGCCCACAAAGGCGAAATAAAGTTCAAAGCTTAAGACCCATGTGACCAACCGTCATGGCAAAGTTTGGAAAAACCAGAGGTTCTCCGGGGCCAGAAATGAAATCGATCTTCAAAAAGCAACCAGTTGTAAATGAAAAGGGTCGAGATCAAGTGGTTGAAATAATCAAGGCCACAAAACCAACCACAGTTTCAAACTAACAATTGTTCTTTGTTTCAGAACATGAAACATGTGCAATCCAAAGCAACCTTGCAAGAAGCATGTCCCACCAGAAGAAACTGCGCAAGGGCTAGAAATAGTTTTGCAGCAATAATCAATCCAAAAGGAAGTCTCTTCCAAATTCTTTCCTGCATTCTTACTCATTTTTTCTTTAAAAAAAATAATAAAAAAAAGAGAGAAGGAAATTCAAAAACATGGTAGCCTAGGGCCCCCAATCTCTAGTTACGTCTTTTCAAACATAGGGTCTCCACTCCCTAGTTAAATTTACTTTAGACATAGGGTCTCCACTCCCTAGTCTGCTTTTTCAACATAGGGTCTCCACTCCCTAGTTGAATTTACTTTAGACATATAGTCTCTACTCCCTAGTCTGCTTTTCCAACATAGGGTCTCCACTCCCTAGTTGAATTTATTTTTAGAGATAGGGTCTCCCCTCCCTAGTCGCTTTTCCGACATAGGGTCTCCACTCCCTACTTGAAGTTGTTTTAGACATAGGGTCTCCACTCCCTAGTCGCTTTTCCAACATAGGGTCTCCACTCTTGAAGTTGTTTTAGACATAGGGTCTCCACTCCCTAGTCGCTTTTCTAATATAGGGTCTCCACTCCCTAGTTGAATTTATTTTAGACATAGGGTCTCCACTCCCTAGTCGCTTTTCCAACATAGGGTCACCACTCCCTAGTTGAATTTATTTTAGACATAGGGTCTCCACTCCCTAGTTGAGTTTATTTTAGACATAGGGTCTCCACTCCCTAAGTCGTTTTTCCAACATAGGGTCTCCACTCCCTAGTTGAGTTTATTTTTAGACATAGGGTCTCCACTCCCTAGTTGCCTTTCCAACATAGGGTCTCCACTCCCTAGTTGAGTTTATTTTAGACATAGGTGTTAGATCATATTTTAATGATGCAATTAATATACATGTGCAGGAGTTCAAAGAAGTTAAGAAGAACTAGTGAAATGGTTGTGTCGAACAAGGAAGGAAATCTCTCACAAGGGAAGCCACCTATAGAACGCACGGTGTACAAGGAAAGCTACAAATCTAAGTCAGCAAATCAGGATTAGCTCCGTGAATCTGGGAAATCAAATCAGCCATAACGAAGTGAAGATTCGAAGTGATCTGTGATTGGCGAAATCACGGGAGAATAATAAAGGCTGGAAGATCCGGTCAGTGGTCAAGTTTGGAAGGTCCAACAATCAAGGAGAAATCTTGTTAATTCCATTGTCTGCCGAAGGAAATGATCTCAAGAGAAGCAATAGATAGTTCTTTATTCTTGGAAAGAATCAATTCTTTCCAAGGATCAAAACCCTTGGGTTGACGATCCTTCACCATTCATCTTTGTATAAATGTACTGTGTAACATCATCCTTAGCATACTTTGATCGAACCAAAATAACTCTCTTCAATCTACTGCAAGCAAGCATAGTAGCCTGCATAGATCTGCTGTGTAATAAGTCAGGGATAGAAAGAGGGCATACAACTGGTGAGGCATTGTATCAAACGAGTGCTAGAGAATCTGAGTGATATACATCACATCTGTACTCGAAGAAAACTTATTTGCTTAAAGAGAAATCCCTTGCAACCCAAGGGGACTGGATTAGGATTCACATTGAATCCGAACCAGTATAAAATTCCTGGTGTCTTTAGTTTCTGCATTTACTTTCTGCATATTACCTCAAACTGCTATATCTGCAAGATTGCCATATTTAGTCGATTACTAAAGTTTTAAGTCAACTCAGTAACGATTAATTTCAATTAGTGTCAATTCACCCCCTCTTGTACTTTCAATTGGTATCAGAGCAAGGCTCACACTTTTGTTTTCTGCTTAACAGCTTGTGAGAAAAAGATCATGGCAAATCAGGTTATCATAGGAGCTCTCTTTCAGGAAGGAACTTCACAAGGCCACCTTACTTCAATGTACAACATTTTTCCCACTGGAAAATCCGAATGGAAATCTTCACCAAGGCATACGACGTCAAGGTATGGAGAGTTATCAAGAAGGGAAACTACCCACTGCCTGCCAGCACTCCACCACTCGCTGACCCTGATGATATAGACTCATACACAAAGGAACAACTGGAAGCCGTCCAAATAAATCACAAGGCAAGAAATCTGCTTCACAATGCAATAAATGGTGAAGAATATGAGAAAATATCTAGCTGTGATACAGCCAAAGAGATGTGGGACAAACTTGAGGTTACCTATGATGGTACCATCAAGGTAAAGGAAACTCACATAAATATGCTAGTTCACGACTATGAACGGTTCTCAATGAAGGAAGGAGAATCCATCGAAGAAATGTTTGCCAGGTTCAGTAAGATAATCAGTGACTTGAAAGCTTTTGGCAAACCATACACCAGTGGCGATCAGGTTAGGAAAATTCTCAGAAGTCTACCAACCACTTGGCAGACTAAAGTTGTCACCCTGGAATCTCAAGATCTTAACAAGTTATCATATGATGAACTACGAGGAGAGCTCATTGCTTTCGAAAGAACTCACCTGAAGAAGACAAATCAAGAGGAGAAAAAGAAAATTGTTGCATTCAAAACCACTACTGAATCGATTGAAAATGAAATTGATGATCCTGAAGCCCTACAAGAAGAAATTGCTATGATGTCTAGAAACATGGATGGACTGATGAGAAGATATAGAAATACTAAGAAAGGAAGATTTCCACCAAGGAGATCTAGGGAATACAACGAACAAGATAAGAACGATGGAAAATGCTACGAATGTGGAAAATTTGGATGCATCCAAGCAAAGTGTCCAGAATTGAAAAGGAAGATCTCTAGAGGATTCAACAAGAACAAATCATTTGGAAGCTGGAGCGATGAGGATGACTCAGACCATGAAGAAATAGCAAATCTCTGCTTCATGACAATCCTAGAAAATGAGATCAACAAAACTTCAGGATGCTGGACAGATGAAGATGATTCAGACAATGAAAACTGTTTTATGGCAAGAGGAGAAACTAGCGAGGAACACCACAGAGTAAGCCGCAAAGGAAAATGGTATCTAGATAGTGCGTGTTCCAGTCACATGACAGGTGACAAAAATCTTTTCAAGGAGGTTACAAAGATTAATGGAGGAAGCGTCAAATTTGGAGATGATTCAAGAGGCAAAATAGTTGGCACTGGAACTATTCCCTTTAACAACAATTGTGACATTACTGAAGTATATCTTGTTGATGGACTAAACTACAATCTTCTCAGCATAAGTTAACTCTGTGACTCAGGATATGAGGTAAAATTTAAGAGAATAGGTTGTGCCATCGAAGACGAATCAGGTAAATAATTCTTCCTGGAAAAAGTCGGAAATGTTTACATACTTGATGGATTCGAAAATATAGATGGTCATATTTGCCTAACTTCTATATCTGATGATCCCTGGTTGTGGCACAGAAGACTAGGTCATGCCAGCATGCATTTGATTGAAAAATTATCCAAACATGATTTAGTTATTGGATTACCCAAACTGAATTTCTCTAGAACTCATATTTGTGATGCATGTCAGATGGGTAAGCAAACTAGAAATTCTTTCAAAAACAAAGACATGGTGTCTACTTCAAAACCATTGCAATTACTTCATATGG
>NW_017676393.1:0-36729 GCF_001879085.1 Nicotiana attenuata
CCCATACTAAATGATGAATCATGACCTGCAAGGCACGTGGAATAAATTAAAATTCCCGGTCTAGGGTTACAACTATTCTGATAGAAATTCAGACGGGTTAAGCAGTCTTCATCTATAATCGCACCTCCGAGTCCGGTGTGTTTTTCCTTTTCAGGGAAAGGACCGAATGAGAGGAACAATCAAGTGCTCGAGGCTTCATGCTTCAACGCTCAAGCACTTAGGGGACTATATGATATATACGTAGACAAATGTATAAATAAGACAAAAAAGATTGAGAAGCAATCAAAAGTTCAAGCAACTCATTGAAAGAGTCAAGTGCAGAGCAAAAACTAACGAAAGATAGTCACGAGCTAATGAAAAGATAGTCACGAGCCAAGGCCAAGACGAAACCTTACCGTAGTTAGGTTAAAGGCAATGTACTGAAACAAGTTATAAATAAAAACCTTGTATTTAAAGTACGTGTACTAAAACGGGTTATTACATAAAAACCTTGTATTTTATTCTTTCTTTTAAAAGAAAAATCTGTTGTGAGGAAAACAGTTACGAAAAAATTGTAGATGTTATTTAAATACATGTAAAGTGTTACTTAAAACTTGGCAAAGTTCAAATAAAAAACTTGTCAAAGTTCTTTCAAGAAACATGTGTATTCCTATTTCTTTTGTCGTATGTTAACACCATTATGAAGTTGAGACGTCTTCTTCATTAAGTGTCGAATATAAAGGGGCCCTCTTTTATAATTCATGATTGATTTAAGACATTCATGAGAAAAAGAAAGTATTTTACAAAATAAAAATGCAAGTTATTCAGTACGTCCTTAAAAAATAAAGGCAAGAATAAACAAACAAAAGTTTAAACAGCAATGGAAACTTCATAATGTTAAAAGAAAATTTAGACTAAGTATGAACTTAGTCATAAACCAAAATTTGTTTAAAAAAAATGCCCCATAAAAGGACTGGAGATTTAATGTTTTCCACAAACCCTTGAAAAGACCAAGGGTTACAACCATAAAGAAAAAAAATATATAACAAAGGAACTCAAACTTTTCACTGAGAACTTGAAGGAACTGAAGCAGGGACATCAACAACAGCGGGCTCAACTTGACTTGAAGGAGTGGATACCCGTATCATCTTCAATATGTTCAGAAGCTTCATCCACGGGAGAAGAAAAATCTTGGTTCTGCTGAGTTTTCTCGAGAGTCTCTTTGATCTTGGCTAACTCAGATTCCAAGTTAAAATTCTCTTGGCTAGCTTCAACGAGGGTATCATGGCGAGAATTTAAAAACGCCCAACTCACTTCAATGGCAGTTTTATCTTCAAGGATTTCATAATCTCTTTCCCAGTCAGCAACTTCATTTCTTAATTTTTCATTTTCGGCCAAGGCAGATTCATAAGAAGCTTGAAGAGCAGCATGGGAACTCTC
Source organism: Nicotiana attenuata (assembly GCF_001879085.1). NCBI lineage: Eukaryota > Viridiplantae > Streptophyta > Magnoliopsida > Solanales > Solanaceae > Nicotiana > Nicotiana attenuata. The sequence goes on from NW_017676393.1 coordinate 1,420, forward strand.
TTAGAAGCGAACCTTACTTGAGGGTTCCCGGAGATCTTCTTGAGCTTGAGTCAGTGTTAGCACGAGTTCACCAGCATATGCTTCTTTTTCACCCAAGAGAGCCTTCAATTCTCTAATCTCCTCACTGGCCTTGGAAAGTTGCTCTGAAAAAGAGGTTTCAAGACGCAATTTCTCTTTATTTGCTTGGCTTGAGGAAGCTTTTACAACTGCCAACTCTGAAGTTAAGGCCCTTACTTGCTGCTCCAAGGTACTTTTACTTTCTTCTAAGGTTTTCACATCAATTTGAAGACTGTCACACTGTCCCTTCCAATTATCCGCCTCTATTTGGTAGTCACGCATCAATTGTTCAGAGAGGGTAACTCTTTTCATCATTTCCGTGCCAATTAAATTAACCTAAAAAGAAAAGAGAATGTGAGAACTCTGAAAACAGAAAAAGGTTAAAGTAAAGCTTGAATAAGGAGTACCTTTAAAGAAGCATGCACTATGTCATTCATCAAGGTCAAAGAACTATTGCTATCAAGCTTAGCTCTTTCAACTAGACCAATCAAAAGCTTTAGCCACACGTCTGCTTGACCTCATTTCCTTAGAAGATTACCCTCAGCAGGAACTTCAATAGTGACTTGCCTCATGGCAGTACCTCTACTTGAGGAACCAACCTCAGTATGATGAACAGGTGGAGGGGGAATTATTGAAGGAGGAACAGTAGAAGCAGTAAAAATAGTCTGGGGAGGAACGGAAACAACCATGATCGACAAAGAAGGAGTCACAGGAACAGAAGTAGAAAAAGAAGCCAGGGGTGTTTAACCAAAAAATAGGTTTTTAGTCAAAGCTAGAATTTAGAAGAATACGGGTTACTGATAATCAGAAAGGTATGTAAAGAAAGAAATTTGTGAATAATATGATCAGAAAGCAAGTAAATCAAAGTATATTCCAATAGTATTTTTTTTGTCCCTACAATTGTTTGTTCCTTCCCCTTTTATAGCTATTTTGGGGATACGGGCCTTACCTTTGTTATAATAAGGCTATTATGACCAATTAATGACTTTAAATATTACGTTATGCAATCATATACGTTAAATACATATTCTCTAACGTTTCCAGTATTTAATACTCATTAAATGCTGTATCTGGGCTCTTTTTTGCTGTCAGATTCATTCCTTTGATCCTTCACGATCTTTGACCTTTAAATGTCTTGAATAGGTATGAGCGTTGAATTACTTGTATGACTGCTCGCGCCTCCTCCATTTAACTTGTTCGTATCTGTTGTTGCTCGTATCTGTTAACCAACCTTAATTCTTTAACTGTTTGACCAGTCTACGTGTCATGACACGTCACCATATATGTATAAATACAATTTTCCCCAATACAGATAGTCCCCCCCCCCCCACTTTCCATTTATTCATCAGTTTGAATATTTGGGAAGTGGAATTCATTAAAGGAGAATTTTTGTCACCATTAATGCTCTGACAGAGTTGACGCTTCAATTATCACTTCCATTTAATGCTTTAGACACGTGTCATATTCTTATTGGTTCCACAGTTTTACAACACTTTCTCAGGCTTTCTTTTCGGCTCCACTGTTCATGAAGTACCAGTTACCATTATTGTGACCCTTCCATTACTGAATTTTTACTTTTGACGGTTACCCATCAGTATAAATACAATTTTACCTTTCACCTTTTACCACATAAAACTTTTTTCTCGAACATTTGAACTGTGCAAATCTCTGTTTACTTCTTCTTCTTCGTCATCATGTCTTCTTCGAACCCTAACCCTAGGAGAGTTCCTATTTTAGACAATTTTCCCAATGCCCCTATTAGACATAGAAGGGGTGGGAGACTTTGTAGCTTAGGATCCTCTCGTGGTGGCGGTTCTGCCATGCCTTCTTCTAGCCCTAGTTCTTCCTCTAGAACTAGAGGTTCTTTTACCAAAAAATCATCTTCTAAGAGCAAGGAGGCCTCTGAACCATTACAAGAGCCCTTGGTAGAAGAGATAGTCCCAAACGATTTATCTTTTCACCATGATAGACAATCACTTCAAACCCAAGTTTCTGGTCTAGATCGTACCGATGCTTACCCCACTTTGATTATAGAGATTTTAGCTCCCATAGTCCGCAAAGATTGTCACTGGAGTAACGATTTTCCCATTGTAATCCCTAATCCAAATCAAAGAATTACCTCCTATATGACTGGACTTTCTTTTGTTTACACATACCCTTTTACTCTTGGTTTTAAACTAGCTATTGATCCAGTGATTCTCGATTTCTGTCGCTTCTTCAAAGTTTGTTTAGCACAGATTGGCCCGCTGGTATGGAGGGCTGTTGCTTGTTTAAGACATCTGGCCAATTTGGCAGATGTTAATTTCACTTTCCCTCACCTAATTCATCTATACTCCCCTAGACTTTTTCGTAATGGCGTCTTTACCTTAGTGGCTAGGAGTAAGAGGGTTTTGGTGAGCCCAGAAGATGATAAGGATCGTGGCTGGTATGCCCGATTTGTTGCTGCCCCCACAGTTGGTTTAGTGGGTGAACAAAACGTTCCCTTCTCTGAGAAGTGGAACTTTGCACGTAAGTCTCTCATCTCTCTCGTACCTTTTTCTTTCAAGTTTATCAATTCCTTTAACTTTATTATTTTTTTTAGCAACCATGGGAGTTGTGGAGAACGTTCCCAACTTTCGTGGTTGGGTAGATAAACTGTTGAAGATCGCGCCTATGGAGGCTAGGTCTTGGAAATTTATTTCCAATCGTCATGGTTGGAAAGTAAAGACTCACGGTATGAGTTTTTGTCTTTCACATATGTGCCCTTTATTGCTTTAACTTTCAACCTTCTCTTTGTCAGGTTTTGCTATTCGAGGTGTTACTGCTGAAGCAGTTTTGGCCTCTCGTTCCTCTTCAGGAACTCGAATTTCTTTAGAGAGGGCTAAGGATATACTCTTGAAAAGAAAAACCATTGAAGAAGATGACTCCGAGGAAGAAGAGGAGGATGGTTCCTTGGTGACAAGGCCAAGAGTCAGGAGACGTATCGTCTCTGACGAAGCTGAAGTTTCTCATCATCTTTCTCCTACCAAGCCTGTTCATCTCATTTCTGATGATGACGTTGTTACCCCTTGTGACACTCGTGACTCTATCAACCAGCTTTTCATTAGTGGTTTCGAGAGTGGTGAGTTAGGGTCTGTTTTAGACGAACTTCCCTTGTCTTTAACTCCTATATCTTCAATTCCTTCTTTTCCTTCTCCTATCGTGACTTTGATCCCTTCCTTACCTACTCCATCTGCTTCTGTACCTCTCTCTGCTGTTTTTACTTCTTCTACCGCTCCTCCTTTGGCAGTTCCTCCTTCTACTACCCATCATACAGAAGTGGGTTCTTCAAGTAGAAGCATTGCTATGAGGAGCGTGACTATCGAAGTTCCTGCTAACAACAGCCTTTTGAGGAAATCTGGTCAGGCAGATATTTGGCTTGAGCCCCTAATTGGCCCAATTGAGAAAGAAAAAATGAATAGCCATAGTTGTCTGACTTTGATGAACGACATAGTTCATGCTACCTTGAAGGTATTTTCCTTCTTTCTTTACTTTGCAAATTTTTTTTCTAGAATTCTTATTTTCCCCCCTTATCATTTTCAGGCCAATCTCATTGGTACAGAGCTGATGAGCAGAGTTTCTTTATTAGAGAAGGTGGCACGTGACTCTGAAAAGGCTGTTCTTGATTCAGAGAGGGAAGCTCGTGACTTTCAGTTGGAAGTAGCTAATTGGAAGGAACAATTTGATAGTGCTCAAATTACTATAGAAGATTTGCAAGAGAACAAGAATAACCTGGAACAGCAGGTAAGAGCATTAACCTCAGAGCTTGCGGTTGCCAAGGCTTCTTCAAGTCAGGCAGAGAAAGAAAGAGAGCGTCTCGAGTCTTCTTTCTCAGAACAATTATCTAAGGCAAGTGAAGAGATTAGAGAGCTGAAAGCTCTTTTAAGTCAAAAAGAAGTTTATGCTGGAGATTTGATACAGAATTTGACTCAGACACAAGAAAATCTGCGAAGTTCTGAGACAAGGTGCATGCCTTGGAAAAATCTCATGCCTCTCTCCAAGCCTCTTACAACTTAGCCTTGGATGAAAATGAAGGTCTCAAGAATGAAATTGCTGCTTGGGAAAGAGATTATGAGCTTCTTGAAGATAAGGTTGCAGTTGATGTAAGCTGGGCTTTTCTGAACTCCCGTCGTGATGCTTTAGTTGAAGCTAGCCAAGAAAACTTTAATCTGGAGTCAGAGTTAGCTAAGGTGATGGAGACTATTGAAAAAGCTCAACAACCACTGGACTTCCCTTCACCCGCGATTGAAGTTTTCGAAGCTGAAGTTCCCGGAGTTGATGTTCCCGTGGGTGAAGTTCCGGTGAGTGAGGCTCCCTTGGCTGAAACTTCTGCAGTTGAAGTCCCCATGAACACTAAAATTGCCTCGGGTGATGCACCCTCTTCAAGCTCAACCGTGCCTCTTGTTGCAAGTCAAGTTGAAACTTCGTCTATTGATACTCCAATTGTTGCGGTTGAAAATCAACCCGCTTCTGTTGGCGATGCTGTTCCAGTTGAGCCCGCTGATGATCCTTCTTCAGTCCTTTCCTCTTAGTGAAAAAATTTACATCTGTTTTAAATTCCCTTTTTGCAGGTACCTGTTTGGAAAACTGTGTTTAAAGTTCTTGGATTCATTTGAGAGTTTTTGTAATCAAACCCTTGGCTATCACTTGAGGGTTGATTTTTAGAAGTACAAGTCCCCAAGTCTTGTTATGGGGCATTTTGTATAAACAATTCGATGACTAAGTTTATACTTAGTCTTTAGTTTTAAATATTAAGAAGTTTTTATTATCATTAAACTTCCGTCTGTTCTATTCTTGCCTTTTATTTTCAAGGACTTAAAGAATAGTCTGCATTTTTGTTCTTTGAAAAATGCTTCTGTTAATCCCATGACTAAATAACATGAGTTTTATAAAAGAGGGCCCTTTTATATTTTGACACTTAATGAAGAAGACGTCTCAACTTCATAATGGTATTATCATACGATAAAAGAAATAGGAACACACATGTTTTTTGCAATAACTTCGACAAGTTTTTATTTCTGAACCTTGACAAGTTTTGAGTAATACTTTACATGTATTTGAATTACATCTATAACTTTCTCGTAACTGTTTTCCTTGTAACAGATTTATACAAAAGAAGAACAATAGATACAGGGTTTTTCCTTATAACCCGTTTTAGTACATAGTCCCTTTAGCTCCAGAACATTAGGAAGAGTTTGAGAGATGACTCCATTGTTCTCATGGGAAAGAATACTATGATGAATGCCATTGTTCTCATGGGAAAGAATACTATGATGAATGCCATGACTTCGTAACTTTCACTCCGTACTTGATTCTTCTAGGCTTGATTTTCTAAATCTTCTTTGCCTTTTTTATACACGTAACTGTATATACTATGTAGTCCCCCAAGTGTTTGAGTGTTGAAGTATGAAGCCTCGAGCACTTGATAGTCTCCTTCACCTGGTCCTTTTTCCTGAAAAGGAAGTACATACGGGACTCGGGGGTGCGATTATAGATGAAGACTGCTTAACCCGTGTATACTTCTATCAGAATAATTGTAACCCTGGGCTAGGAATTTTAGTTTATTCCATTTTGCCTTACAGGTCATGACTCATCATTTAGTACGGGTTAGCGTTTTGCCTATCATCTAAAATCGTTAGTAAAATTTTAACAATTCAAAAAATATGATTTAACATGGTAATACCTGACCGTGGGTTTTTCCTTAGAAGTAGTATCTCTTCAAATGAACTGCATTCCAATGTGAAGGAAGCACCTTCCCGTCCATTGTTTCCAACTCGTATGCTCCTTTTCCTGCAATATCTCGAACTCTGTAGGGTCCTTCCCAGGTTGGACTTAGTTTACCCGCGTTGGCTGCCTTTGTAGATTGAAAAACCTTTTTAAGCACGAAGTCCCCAATTTTGAAGTATCTCAGGCGTGCTTTCCTGTTGTAATATCGTTCGATCCCTTGTTTTTGTGCTGCCATTCTTATTAATGCAGCTTCTCTCTTGCCTTCCAACAAATCCAAATTGACCCGCATTTCTTCATCATTTGATTCTTGTGTTGCTTGTGAGAATCTTATGCTTGGTTCTCCTATTTCAACCGGGATTAGTGCTTCAGCTCCATAAACTAAAGAAAAAGGAGTTTCACCTGTGCTAATCTTTGTTGTCGTGCGATATGCCCATAAAACTCCGGGTAGCACTTCAGGCCAATTACCCTTTGAAACCTCTAATCGTTTCTTTAAATTGTTGATTATGACTTTGTTTGTTGATTCTGCTTGCCCATTACCCACTGGGTGATAAGGTGTAGATGTAATCCTTTTAATTTGCTAACTCTCAAAAAATTCTGTGACTTGTGCTCCGATAAATTGAGGGCCATTGTCGCATACGATTTCCTTCGGTACACTAAGTCGGCAGATGATATTTCGCCAAATAAAATCTTTAACTTCCTTTTCTCGCACCTGTTTAAATGCTCCTGCCTCTACCCATTTAGTGAAATAATCGGTAAGTACGAGAAGAAACTTTACCTGTCCTTTTGCTTGAGGTAATGGTCCTACTATATCCATTTCCCATTTCATAAATGGCCACGGCGTAATGACTGGATGTAATAATTCTGCTGGTCTGTGCATATTGTTACCATACCTCTGGCATTTATCACATTTAGCCACGAAACTTTCCGCTTCTTCTTCCATTTTAGGCCAGTAGTACCCTGCTCTAATCAAGGTTCTCACCAGTGATCTTCCTCCTGCGTGATTCCCGCAATGCCCCTCATGTATTTCCCTCATTACATACTCCGTTTGAGAAGGTCCGAGGCATCTTGCTAAGGGACCACCGAACATTTTACGATAAAGGTTCCCCTGTTTTAAACAGTAACGAGCAGCCTTTTTTCGAAGTGCATGCGCTTGTTTCTTGTCATCAGGGACGGTACCATACTGTAAAAAAGCAACAATTTCGTTTCTCCAATCCCAAGTTAAATTATTAAAATTTACCTCATTCTTATCAGGTTCGAGAACTGAATGAAATAAATGTATAACTGAAGCGTTTGCATCATTTTCCATATCAGCTGCGGATGCGAGATTAGCTAAGGCATCTACTTCAACATTTTCATCCCTTGATATTTGTATGAACTTCCAAGTTTGGAATTGCTTTATCAGTTCCTGTACATTTTCCAAGTACTGTTGCATCCTTGCTTCCCTAGCTGTGTAAGTCCCCAGCATTTGATTAACCACGAGTTGCGAATCACTTTTGATTACCACTTGACTTATACCAAGTTTTCGTGCCAATTCTAGACCTGCAAATACAGCTTCATACTCCGCTTGATTGGTAGTTATGGAATGACATTTAATAGCTTGCCTAATAGTTTCACCCGTAGGTGGTACTAAAACAATTCCTAATCCAGCACTTTTTACGTTAGATGAGCCATTAGTAAATAAGGTCCATGTTCCTGGATTAGCCCCATTAAGTATCTGTACTTCTTTTTCAGCTTCTAACTGCATCCCTTGGCTAAAGTCATCCACGAAATCAGCTAATATTTGGGATTTTATTGTTGTTCCGGGTAGGTACGTGATTTCATATTCACTTAGCTCTATGGCCCATTTGGCTAACCTTCCTGACAATTCATGCTTATGCAATATATTACTTAAGGGGTATGCAGTTACTACAACAATGGGATGACATTGAAAATATGGTCTTAACTTTCTAGATGCCATGATTAAAGCAAGTGCTAGTTTTTCTAGTTGTGGATACCGTGTCTCTGCATCTAACAAAGATTTACTAACATAATAGATAGGAGATTGTTTACCCTGTTCTTCTCGAACCAAAACCGCGCTTACCGCGACTTCTGAAACAGCCAGGTAGATGAAAAGTTTCTCCCCAGCTTTTGGTTTTGCTAGCAAAGGTGGATTTGATAAGTATGTTTTCAAATCCCTAAGTGCTTGTTGACACTCCTCATCCCACTCAAAATGATCCTGCTTCTTAAGGGCCGAGAAGAATTTAAAATATTTTTCCGATGATTTAGAAATGAATCTTCCCAAAGCTGCGATTCTTCCCGTCAATCTTTGAACTTCTTTCTTGTTTGAAAGTATATCAGGGATTTCTTCAATAGCTTTAATCTGTGCAGGATTCACTTCAATACCACGGTTAGAAACAAGAAAACCTAAAAACTACCTGATGCCACACCAAATGCACATTTTTCTGGATTCAACTTCATATTATATTTTCGTAAAATTTTAAACGTGTCAGACAGGTGCGATATATGATTTTCTGAATGTTGAGTCTTAACTAGCATATCATCTATATATACCTCCATGGTCTTACCTAAATGTTCTTGAAACATTTGGGTAACTAACCTCTGATACGTTGCACCTGCATTCTTAAGACCAAAGGGCATTACCTTATAACAGTAAGTCCCCCTGTCTGTTATGAAAGAAGTTTTTTCTTCATCTCCGGGATCCATATTGATTTGATTATAGCCTGAATATGCATCTAAATAACTTAATAGCTCATGCCCTGCAGTAGCATCAATTAATTGATCTATGTGCGGTAAAGGAAAAGAATCTTTTGGACAGGCTTTATTAAGGTCTGTGTAATCTACACAGACTCGCCACTTACCGTTCTTCTTAGGAACCACGACAGTATTAGCTAACCAGTTAGGATATTTTACCTCACGAATTGAACCAATTTTTAGCAATTTTTGAACTTCTTCTTGAATCACCTTATTCTTGAAAGTTCCTTGCTTTCGTTTCTTTTGCTTGACTGGAGGATATGATGGATCTTCATTCAATTTATGGGTCATGACTTCCGTATCCTTGTCATGTCAGAATGGGACCAAGCAAAACAATTTGCATTAGCTTTTAAAAATTCAATCAATTTACGTTTTACCTCCGGGCTAAGATTAGCTCCTATATACACTTTTTTCTCGAGCCAATGTATAAATAACACCATGGCCTCTAGTTCTTCTATCGTTGTTTTGATGTTCTCGTTCTCCTCCGATTCATGAATGGTATCTGGTCTCGAATCCACATCCGTTTGCCTTTGTTCAGGTGAGGTTGACACCGTATCACCTTCACCTAAATTTTGTAATTGCTATTTGTCTTCACCCTTAACAGTTGAATCTGCAACGGACTTGATGCTTCTAGATGTTTGTTGATCGCCTCTGATTTGACGTATTCCTCATGGAGATGGAAATTTAATAACCTGATGTAAGGTTGAAGGAACAGCATCCATGTCATGAATCCATGGCCTCCCAAGAATCATGTTATAAGCCATTTCCATATCTACGACTTGAAATTTGGTGTCTTTAACGACGCCTTCTACGAATGTAGTAAGTATTGCTTCCCCTTTCGTTACAACACTAGAGTTGTCAAATCCCGACAAAGTATGTGCTTTTGGAATCAATTTATCCTCCGCTTGCATCTTGCGCAATACTCGTATCAAAATAATATCTACAGAACTACCTGGATCAATTAAAACTCGTTTCACGTTAATGTCATGTACAAGTAAAGATATTACCAGTGCATTGTTATGCGGAGTTAAGAGTCCCTCGGCGTCTGTGTCGTTGAATGTAATATTCTCTTCTTCCAGTACATGTCGCAACCGCTTCCCATAAGTGATTGTTATTTTAGAAGTCTTATTAGCTGCGGTATATGAGACACCATTGATATCTTCACCCCCACTTATAACATTGACGGTTCTTTTAGTCGAGGGTGGTTTCGGAGGCTCCTGTATGTTCTTCATATATGCTTGTTTACCTTTTTCACTGAATAACTCAGTGAGATACCCCTGTTTTAGCAAGTGATCAACTTCTCCTTGCAAAAATCTGCAATCTGCTATTTTATGCCCGTGGTCGTTGTGAAATTCACACCAATGATCAGGGTTTCGTCTGTTTGGATTTGATCTCATCTTCTTTGGCCATCGTACCTTATCTCCCATGCTTCTTAAAACAGCTACGAGTTCAGAAGTGCTTACATTAAAATTGTAACCCCGAACCTTGCTTTTAGACTTCCATCATCGTCTCGTGACCCACGTGTATTCCGATCATTTCCGAACCTTGATGAGGAGCCTGATTCCCTGTTTCTAGGTTTGTGATCGTACCTTTGATTATCTTGCCTTGACCGTGAGTCCTTTCCCGTAGGTCCATGTAAGGCTCGTACCTGTTTTTACTGGATCTCTTTTCATTTTCCACATGCCTTTAGCTTACTTTTTCTTCTGTTTTATGTCGTAAAATAATGTCTTCTTCAATCCTCATCTTTGTACTGTATCTGTTGTAGACATCATTCCACGTTATTGCTGGGAATTCTCGAAGGCTTTCCTTGAGTTGCCTCGTGGCTTCTGAACTCTTCTCATTCAAATTGCCGGTGAAGGCTATGGTTGCCCAATTGTCAGGTACTCGTGGCAATGTCATTCTTTCCCGTTGAAATCTATCCACGAATTCTCTAAGCAACTCTGAATCTCCTTGCTTGATTTCGAAGATATCCTCCATTCTTTTTTCAACTTTTTGAGCTCCCGAGTGTGCTTTGATAAATAAATCTGCAAGCTCAGTAAAAGAATTTATAGAATTTTCAGGTAAGAGAGAATACCATGTTAGTGCCCATTTAGTGAGTGTTTCACCGAATTTTTTGACCAAGACCGATTCAATCTCCTGCTTAGTCAAATCATTGCCCTTGACTCCTGTTGTAAATGTAGTAACATGATCTCGTGGGTCTGTTGTCCCATCATACTTTGGAATATCGGGCATCTTGAACTTCTTTGGAATTGGGAGAGGGGCGGCACATGGCTTCCATGGCTGTTGAGAATATTTATCTATATCTACTCCCTTGATCACGGGTGGTACTACGGGTATTTTTTCTATGCGGTCGTTTTGCTCCCTAAGCTGTTTCTGCAATGTTAGCACAAGATTTTGCAAATCAGAATTAATAGGATTACCTGGGTCTCCCTCCTGTGTTTCACTGGGGGTTCCACCGCTGCCTGAATTAACCAGTCCAGAACGAGGGTTCTCCAAAGTATTGTTATTTGGAGTAGGTGTGGGTGGAGGAGCAGGTAATTGACTAACAAAAGCTTGTAAAGCTTTGTTGACCTGAGTAGCGATAAGTTTTTGTAAGGCATCATCCATAGCTTCAACATTTTCAAATTGACCTCGTTCTTCTGTGTGAGATCCTTCAGGAGTGCCTTCACGAGATTGTCGTGGTGAGTCTCGTGGAGTTTGATCATTTTGCGGATCTCCCTGATTTTGCTGATTGATTGGGTTCCTTGGATATTGTCATTGTTGTTCGACATAGTTGATTCCACAAAGAAAATCAAGCTGAGATATAATTGATTATCAGATTCCCGGTAACGGAACCAATTTGTTTAACTAAAAATTAGATTTTAGGTCAAAGCTTGAATTTAGAAGAACACGGGTTACTGATAATCGGAAAAGAGTATATAGGTTAAATACATATTCTCTAACGTTTCCAGTATTTAATACTCATTAAATGTTGTATCTGGGCTCTTTGCTGTCAGATTCATTCCTTTGACTCTTCACGATCTTTGACCTTTAAATGTCTTGAATAGGTACGAGCGTTGAATTACTTGTATGACTGCTCGTGCCTTCTCCATTTAACTTGTTCGTATCTGTTGTTGCTCGTATATGTTGTTGCTCGTATCTGTTAATCAACCTTAATTCTTTGATTGTTTGACCAGTCTACGTGTCATGACACGTCACCATATATATATAAATACAATTTTTCCCAATACAGATACAAAGGCAAACAAACAAACAAACAAATTATAATAACAGCATCATATCGACAGAGCAAAAGAAAGAGAAGTAACAATTTATGACCCTCTTCTCCGAGTTAGTACATATACACACAGAGAGAGACATACACATACGTGACTAATGAATATGTGATAAAGAACGAGAAAAAAGGAACCTAAGATTGATTATTATATTCCTTAGGAGCGGAATTCATTATTATATTCCTAAATAGAGAGTCTTCACTTGACTTTCTTTATTACACTTACTGAATATGAGAAAAGAAGAGACAAAAGAAACACATAGACACACTAATGCATAACATGGATTTGCAGCGAAATAGTTGCCACTGCACAATAACTCGTGAGCTAGATACAAATAAAAGCACCTGTAGCTACAGAAGGCTCACAATAACAACAAATCCAACAATCACTGCTGCAATTTTTGTGGGAAGTACAAGATCTAAAGCAAGTATTAAGTTGTGGAAGTAATCTCCGCTTGAGTCCTGAGAGTTCTTGACCAACCATGTCCCGTGCCGCTATGACATGTATCTTTGCGAACCACGATGCATTGACTGACATAGTTCACCATCATAGTTATTACAAATAACTTATTTTATATATGATTTGTTAAAACATGAAAACAAAAAATAAATTCAAGCATCATGCATAGAGTTAAAAACATCCGCATACTTGCATATTACATAACTACCTATATACATATTATGATCACCATAATATAGACATGTAATATAAAGATAAATGAGATGGATACTAACCAATTGCAACCATAACAATTATAGTGAAGACAACATCAAACTTGAACAATGCCATGTTTAGAGTAGTACTTCACGCTTTTGAAAGTTTTTATGTGAGCATCTCATTATTTCTGAGAGAACCCAATTTATTAACCTCTCTTGTGATGAGCGAGATGGTGCTGGCTGGTTTAATTTACTATTCCTTATTTTTTCTTAATTTTATATTTTAATCTTGCCCGGTTTAGCATCCCTTTTTATATTACGTGATTGATAATATTGGTAGTGTGTACACATCCCTTTCTCCCCACTTGTTAATACTAAGAGTTAATATATTGTTTGATTGTCACAGGAACCCATGAGTTGACGAGAATTTAAATTTCTATTTCAGGAAGATACATGGGGGAATAAAATTAACTGAACCTAATTCATACTACAACAAACAACAAACTCAGTGGAATCCCACAAATGGGATATGGGGAGGGTAATGTGTACGCAGACCTTACCGCATCCTAGGAAAATAGAGAGATTGTTTCCCACAGTATTTTAGAGCTTAAAAATGATTTCTAACATATTTATTACATATTCATGGAAGTTGGACACAAATCTTTTATCAATCTTACGCATTCTCATGTTCTATAAGTATTAAGATTTACCATAAAAGGTCTTTACAGAATTTTTAACATTCTCAATACTCCTATTATTTAGGCAATGGATGAAAAAAAAGAAAAACCCCCCTACTCAAATTTTATACATGTATAAACATTGATTTGTAAAATTTCAAATTATCAGAATGAACGTTGAGCCAAGATAATTAAAAATTACCAGAAGTAATAAGTCCCACTTGATCAAATTGATTCTTTTAGTTTGACTTTGCTCATAGATCAAGAAACGAGTTGCAAATTTGAATAATAAGGAAATCTTCAAAAAAAACCTGATGACTTCGGAGTATTCCATCGGGCTACGACAACACACGTGATTCATTAATATGATTGATGATATGTGACGAAGAACAAGAAAAGAGGAAGATAACATTTATTACATGTGTAATTAATAAAATAAAACACAGATAAAATAAATATATCATGAATCATACTATAGAACTAACAAGCTAGCCCATCACTTGCCTTAGGTGCAGAATTCCTTATTATACCTGAGTAGAGAGTAGTTTTTATTATGCTTTCTTTATTGCGCGTACTGAATATATACAACAACAACAACTATCATAACAGCCAATGAAATTCCACAAGTAGGATTTGAAGAGGATAATGTGTACGCAAATCTACTGCATATGAAAAAAAAATTGATTGAAGAAAAGACAATAAGGAGACACCGAAACACTAATGCATAGCAAGGGATTTGCAGTAAGTGCAAGGTCTTAAGATAATTAACCCATTCTTAAGGTGTGGGAGTAACCTCCTCTTGAATCCTGAGAGCTCAGGATCAATAATGTCCCGTCTATGACTTTTGTATTGGTGAACCCCGACACATTAATGTTACGCCCCTATTTTATTACACCAAAATATATATATATATATATATATATATATATATATATATATATATATATATATATAAGGAATTATTCTATTTACTGAATCACCACTTGAAATTGATTTTTTCGGTGTTCCAAGTCACCTTTTATTTGAATCCCAAGCCAAAGGAAGGTTAGACTCTATTTTTATCGGTCAGCGAAAATAAAGTTCGAGTAACGAAATATGTTGAACGAGGAGAAGGTGTAAGGTATTTTTCGAGTCCCGTGATTCTAGCACGGTCACTTTGTTGACTTAAACTTAGCTTGAATTAATTCTGAATGAACTATGATTTATACGATTTTCATTTTTTTTTCCTATGTCCGCTTTGTTGCTTGATTACTAGAATTATTAAACAAAATTTTGAATGATAAGATGTCATAACCATGCCACGCAAGCGAATGCGCAATCGGGACGAAATTTATTAATTTTATTATAACAAGGCTACGGAAGCGAATCCGCAGTTATGAAAAAGATTATTAGTATGCTATTACTTTTGAAAAATTTACTACACTCGAAGAAATTAATTAAAAATCAACTATCGTGCCACGCAAGCGAATTCACGATTTTAGCCAAGGATTAATTAAATTAGAAATTAATTAAAGTTATTAGATATGGTATATGATTACTGAATTCATTTATTGACTATTATACATCACACTATGCAAGCGAATTCGTGAGCGAAAAGGTTAAAGCGCGCCTACTAATTGCCTGGCGTTTAAATTAATTATTAAAGGGGAAATTAAATAATTAGATTATTGGTTAATCATGGGAAAAGCAAGTAACTATTTCTTAAGAAGTTTATTCGAACCAATCTAGTATTATTTAGAAGATGGATCAGCTCATTTATTGAAAAAGTGGGCCAATTTGCTTATTAGTTTCGGCCAATTTTGAAGGGAATGGGCCAGCCGCTGATTTGTTGCAACTGGGCCTGACAAATCTTGTGTTTTAGCCCAAGTTGCTTCTGGAATTTTGAGTTTTTGCAGTCAGAACCAGTTCAAAGTTGGACTGCTGATCTGGCAAATTTTTGTTGTAGCCATTTCTGCCGAGTTTATGACCGCAGAAACAGCCACTTAAATTACGGGCGATGTGCACAAATAGCCACTAACAGCTCCTGTCTTTATTTTAAAGCCAGTGTTTTAAATGTCTTTAGTCTTTAGCCACTGGTTTAATAAACTTTAACTGCCCGGACGAAAATACCCTTCTGCTCATGTCCTTAACTTCAGGACTACATGTCCTTAACTTTTGAACTTGAAACTCTAAGTTCAGGACTTCAAGACTACATGTCCTTAACTTTTTAACCTGTAACTCTAAGTTCAGGACTTCCAGGCTACATGTCCTTAACTTTTGAACTTGGAACTCAAACTTCAAGACCAAGCGTCCTTAACTTTTGAACTTGTAAGTCAAAGTTAAGAACCTATTGTCCTTAACTTTTGAACTTGTAACTGTAAGTTAAGGACTGCTTGTCCTTAAATTTTGAACGTGTAACTATAAGTTAAGGATTGTCTGTCCTTAACTTTTGAACTTGGAAATCAAAGTTAAGGACCTATTCTCCTTAACTTTTGAACCTGTAACTGTAAGTTAAGGACTGCTTGTCCTTAACTTTTGAACTTGTAACTGTAAGTTAATGACTGCCTGTCCTTATCTTTAGAACTTGTAACTGTAAGTGAAGGACTGCCTATCCTTAACTTTTGAACTTGTGTCCTTAACTATTGAACTTAAGTTTAGGACTACATGTCCTTAACTTCTGGGAAGGAATTGCATTTCTTGTTTACTCATCACTCTTTTTCTTATTTTCACAACGTCATATCTTAATCTTTTTTTAAAATCTCGAACCTCTCCCCATTCTCCTTTTGCTTTTGTAATCGTTCCCTTATGTTCTTCATGCTTGTTTAGCTTATCAACAAGAACTATAACCAGAGGCATTTAACATTCTGTAGCATTAATAGAAGTTCGTACCATTTGGTGCTCACGTTGACCTTCCTTACCAATGGGTGAAGGTGAGGTTTCGAATACACGATTGCGCACCTTAGATGCGGAAATGAAACAGTATAAATACACTGCATTTCCGTTTGGGAAAAGAGATAGAAGAAAGGGTAATACAGTTTTTTCATATTAATTTTAATAGACTAGTGGCTACTATTGCTAAGCATTAAAAATGCTGGATAAAAAGTAAATACCAGCTTAAACAGTGGCTACACCACGCCATTTCTACTTAAATTACCTTACAAAATCACATAGCATGATGCTTTGCAGAAATAAGCACTTTTATGCAATAACTACTTTTAGACAATAATACTATGACAGTCCTAAAATATATCCCACATTGCAACTTCAACAATTAAATCTAAACAAAATCATGTAATGTGTCATACCATTTTAACCTTCATAGAATCCTAACAAACTATAAACACATTATCACTTGGCTCAAACTAATAACCCTTTTTTACATGAATTCGTAGAAAAATAGAATCTTAAATTAATTTACTCTAAGCAAAACTCAACTTGAGTAGATAACAACAAACTGGTCATGCGAAATGCTAAAGGTAAGTCAAGTGAAGCTTCAAACTAGTAGTTACATATTCACGGGGTTATGTTATACATACTACGTTCAACACTTAATAATAACTAGCCAAATAAATTCAGCTCTATTCCAACACCCCAAATAGGTTCAATTCTTGGTTTATTACTTTGAAAATTTGCATTAAAAGGATTCAAAAGTTACCTGAAGAGTAGAAATACAATACAACAGTGAAAAACGAGCAGAAAACAGCAGCAGAAACAGCAAGGAAACAACAGTAAGATGAACATTTAAACAGCACAAAAATCTTAGACTGGACTCCCAGAACCAACTCTAAAAGACTTATCTTTTTTAAAGAGTTTTCGCTCTAAGAAATACTCACAAAGCTCACAATTTTCAACTGCTAAAGGATGCTTCAACCACTTTTTTAATGTTCTTTTTTTTAGCAACTCTAATGATGTATCTTTTATAGGAGATGAAGCCAGGCATACATGATTGAAAATCTTTCTTTTTGACAAATTTTTCAATAAAATCTGCTTTAAATATTCAAAGACAAGACTTTTTGGTTCAATTTTGTCCAAAAGAGAGTATTTTCACCAAAAGTCTCCTCTAACTATTCAAAAGACAGACTTTGATTCAAAAATGCTGTCCAAAAGTTAAAGGACAACCTGAAAACCTACTGTGGCAGAAGCAAGGAAGGAAAAAATGTATTTTCAGCCACCCTACTAGTAAAAGGTAGGCTATTAGTACCCTATTATGATAAAATTACTTAAATTTAAGCTTTAACTAAATCAGTACCAAACCTAATTTGCAACCAAGTAACAAAGAAGTAACTACAACAACTTATTTATCAACTAACATAAGATACTAGAACCTAATAACTACCATCAATAAAACGTGTATTGACCATTGAAGAACCTAAACTAATTAGCTTAAACATAGATGAAACTAGAAATACTAAACATGAATTTAGAACTTAACAACTAAAAGGATGCAAAAATAAATGTTGATAGTGAAACAACTAGTGAAACTGATTGAGTTAAATAATAGACGAAATCAAAAACTAGATTAATCATGAAATAAATGATTACTAACATAATCAAACTAAAGAAAAATATGAATCTAACACATAAAAGGAAACATAAAATTATAGAAATGGGTAACGGGATTAGGGTTCAAGTTATACCATAACGAGGGATACTCGAGGCCAAATCGAGCAAGGAGACGATGCTGGAACCTCGAAAACTGGCAGCCTGACCCGAAAATGGACGCTTCTTTCGGGAAGATGCTAAAACAAATGAGTTTTGGCGTCTTGCCGAAAAGAAATGAACATATTTGAGTCGAGGAGTGAATTAAAATGGAGACACATCTGTTGGGGGTGGTGCGACAGTGGTGAACGAGAGCCATTAGATCAAGATGGAATAGATGTGTAAGATTTGATCTTGCTTCATTTATTGAAACGACGTAGTTTTATTATGAAACTACGTCATTTGGACCGTCCTTTGGTAGCCCCATTTGGACCGGATTTGTGGGCGCTTTGAGCTTCTGAGTTTGGGTCAATTTTGGCTCAATTTCAATTAAAATACACTAGCCCAATCCCTTAATCCCTAATTATACTAAAGTAAAAAATAAAATCCTTTAAAGATGTAAACTAAAAAGTACACATAAAAAGTAAAAAAAATTTTGGTACTTTTTAATTAAACTCACATAAAAATGGGCAAATAAGTTCAAAGAAAAACAACTAAAATAGCTAAAATCATCCAAAAGTTATTTTTTTGGAAAAACATGCAACAATTAGGTATTCACAGCTGCCTGTCTTTGCTCGAGAACATGAAAAGTTTTCGTGCAAAGATAGTGATTTCCACGACTAACTCTTGCTCGCCTATGACTCTAATGAGACCATTTTGAAATAGGTGACCGAACCTTGCCTCCGAGGTTGCCTACATATCCTTAGCTATAAAGGAATAAGGTTAGTGTAGTTCTGGAAAAATTTTGATAGCTGGGACTACCGGACACTAGAGTTAAGACTGCTGTTGTTGTTGTTGTTACTATCACTTGTTGCTTAAATCAATAGAAAAAGAGAATATAACTACATATTTCTGCAAACTAAGAGTTTCAAAATTCTAATTTATGTGTCTTCTGGAGTCAAATCTTGATTCTTGACATGCTCTCTTGTGTTGACCTTAGATTGGATCTTGACGCCCTTTGAGGAAAAGATTATGATTCAATCTCGGTTGCTTGCTTTCTAGATCAGATTTCGAGAAATTGAAACTTGAGAAGCTGGGCTACTGACACATTATCAAATCTAACTCCAATTATCTTGTGATCGAAAGACTTCTTTCTTCCGATGAGAAACTGAAACTGCAAGCTTAAATCGTCACTTGTGCTTTACGGTGGGACTTGCAAAGCCATCAAAGACAAACAAAACAAACAAAATTTCTCTGCCCCAGTCTGGCACTAGAAAATTTTTGTTAGTTGAAATGAAGACAACGACAGTAGTATAAACTAGCTAGGTGAGGATATGCAACCAGGAGGTACCCTGTATTAAAGATAGATAATGTAACCAGGGGTTGGCACACCTGTATCATGAAGATGAATGTAACCAGTATTTGGCGCCCTTCATCACTAGGAAGGAAATGTAACCAGGGGTTGACACCCTGTATCACTAGGAAGGAATGTAACCAGGGGTTGGTACCCTGAATTACTGAAAAGAATGTGACTAGGGGTTGGTAACCTGTATTACCGAGGAGGATTGTACCAGGGGTTGGTACCTTGTATTACCAAAAAGAAATGTAAGCAGAGGTTGGTACCATGTGTCACACCTCATTTTTCTTACTCCCCGCGGAAGGGATATAATAAAGGGAGTTTTTCCAATTAAAGGACAATCGAAACGGGATTTGTTATTAAAAATCAGAGTCGCCACTTGGGAGATTTATGGTGTCCCAAGTCACCGGTTGAATCCCGAATCGAGGAAAAAAATGACTCTGTTTAATAGTCCGCGACCAGAAATTCGGGTAAGGAATTCTGTTAACCCGGGAGAAGGTGTTAAGCATTTCCGAGTTCCGTGGTTCTAGCACGGTCGCTCAACTATTATAATTTGGCCTATTATCTGATTTTAATACGTTTTGAATCTATGTGCAATTTTAACTTTTAAACCGCTTTATTCATTTTTTTAAGAAAATTGCAACGTCATTTAAAATATGTTTCGAACCGCGTCACATAAATGCACCCGCAGTCCATAACACATTTTATTTAACGTTGAGATTTTGATTTGGGTCACATAAATGTGCACCCGAGTTTAGGAAGGTAATATTATTAAATAACGCGCTTAAAGCAACTACGCATTGTTAACTTTGCGAGGGCCATGAAAATTTGCTAAATGACACGCCTCAGATTCTAAGGGAATCGTAATTATGTCACCCGAACGTGTCCACAATCACGACGATATATTAAACGCTGGTTGGAAACCACAATCCATATTTCACTTAATTTCAATTAATAAGATTCTCTTTTTTTGGCAAAGACTGACCTCACGACTTCCTTAAGCGAAACAATCAGTAAGTGAAACAATAAAATACACATTAATAAGATATTCTGATTGAACTCATTAGCACGCTAAGTAGCTTTGTTCTTCCACACATATTTATATTTGCATAACGTTTTCTTATACTTGAAAATTAAAAACTGAAGAAACCAAAGACTACCCAAATCAATGTGAAGCAGAGAAAGCAAATTCCATATAACAATAGCTAAATGTAGGATAGCAAATAAATACAACACATTCACGTGAGAAAAGATAAAGTAGAAAAGTTTAAACCGGACCTCTATAACGAAATGATCCTGACTGTTCTAAAACTTGACGATGCATACGCCCCTGACCGGACCTCGACTGAAATCGCACCGGTCCGGCAAACCTCCACAATCGAGCACCGAATCTCGACCCCAAACTTCTTGGAAATCAAGATTTTCAGAGACCTTTTCTTAGTTTTCAGATCTAATTTGTTGCCTGTCTCCTTCTGTATATTTTGTTCTCTTCTTCATCCATAGATTTAGGGGTTAGCTCTCATTGAAGAAGAAGAGAAATGGGGTCGTTTTTGTGCTGAAGAAGAAACAGAGTCGGAGGGGACTTATTGTTGTCGAGAAGATGACGTTACAGGGATGGGGTCTTGTATTTGGTGTTCTCTTTGGCGTGGAAGCTCCAGATGAAAACGTTGGGGGGGTGGGGTCTGTTATTTTGTTCAGCAAAAAGCCATAGATGGCTGCTTCAAGAAGATGATGAACGAGAGCGTAGGGTTCCGTTTTGCACTGTTGCGGCTCTGCTCTTTTTCTGAGTCTTCTGGCGTATTTTTTTTGTTGTCCTTAGCCCATTGTAGGCGTTAGTATATGTAGAGTCTAGGTTTAGGTTATTATTTTTGTGTATTTTGCCAATTAGTCCCTAAGTCTTTTTGTGTTAAGTCCTTAAGGTCTTTTTTATTTGTTTTTATTCTAAAGAAGAGTCTAGAAGGGTCCCTAGGCTTAATGGACTAACCCGAATTGGGCCAAGAACTGGGTTCTAAAACTCTTAAAATTGTGATCCAACACCTTAATTGACTCCTTCTAAAATAAGATAAAAATACTACACAATGCCAAAGCTAATCCTAATTAATTAAACTAAACATGAAACTATTTTTTGTGTTTTCGATATTATATAAAGATAAAAATAAGGTACTATTTTTTGTATTTTTTTCAAAATTTATGAAAAATACATAAACTAAAATATTTTTTGTAATTTACATTTTTCTTGTACTAAAATAAAGTAAAAGCGTCAAAATTAATTGAAATAGCGCTATTAGGCCTAAATTAAATATTTACATGCTAAAATATGAAAAATCTTGGGGAGGGTCAAAAATTACATGTCTACAGCTGCCCCTCTTTGACTGGAAACACGAAGAGTTTTCAGACAAAGAACGACTAGACAGGTTTTTTGACTCGACCCTTATTCGGAGGGACCGAAACTGAAAGAAAAGGAAAATGTGACCGAGCCCTGGTATCTGAGCTGCCTACATATCCTTGGCTATAAAGGAATCAGGCCACGTGTAGTTCGGAGGTGAGTGAGATGATGGAGTATGCCGAGGTGGAGAGCCAGTCGAGGTGCCGTTCCGCCGAGGTTCCGGTCCGCGGTCCTGCTATTACATCAAAATCAAAAGAAATGAAAAGACTAGCTAAGCCTTTCAACTACGAGTTACAAGATTCCTATCTATAAGTCTTCTGAAGCTTGATCTTGAGTCTTGAATGGTTCTTCATGCAGACTTTGGATCTGAACCTTGACGCTAGCTAGTTGCAGGTGCTAATTCATTCTTCCTCAGCTTTTCGGACCAAACCCGGACACCACACCATGCTTGTGACTCCAATCATCTCTTAAGCAATTCACATCTTTCTCTACTTCTGCATTTGGATTACTTTTTCCTTCTTTTGTTTCTCCTCTTCTTTTGTTATTTTGGATTGTGACTAACTTCCGCTGATCATCTCGGACTGTTGACTCGCATTCTTTCCGCAAGCCTCTTTTGTTGTTGCCTTGAATTTGATCTGAGGTGTTTTGCCCTTTCTCCGAGTGATGCTTGGCTGCTAAGACTTGAAATATAGTGCCTCTGTTCTCCAGGCGGGCTCCTGATTGCTAAAAACATGAAATAAATGCCTCTGTTCTCCAAGCGGGCTCCTGATTGCTAAAAACTTGAAAATAAATGCCTCTGTTCTCCAGGCGGGCTCCTGATTGCTAAAACTTGAAATAAATGCCTCTCTTCTCCAGGCGGGCTCCTGATTTAAAATATAGACAAACAAAAAAAGAATTTTCTGGCCCAGTTTGGTGGCTGGGCGCATCATGTTACCAAACATAACTAAAAATTTGAAAGCTAAAATTTGCATTGTACTTCCCTTGTTCTCCAGGTGGGCGCCTGATTGCCGAACTTGAAATGTATTCCCTTGTTTTCCAGTTGGGTGCCTGATTGCTTAAATTCGAAATGTATTCCCTTGTTCTCCAGGAGGGCGCCTGATTGCTGAATCTTGAAATGTATTCCCTTGTTCTCCAGGTGGGCGCCTAATTGCTTAAATTTGAAATGTATTCCCTTGTTCTCCAGGTGGGCGCCTGATTGCTGAANATTGCTGAATTTTGAAATGTATTCCAGACGCTTTAAAAGCATTCCCTTGTTCTCCAGGCGGGCTCCTGACTGCTGAAACTTGAAATATTCCCTTGTTCTCCAGGTAGGCGCCTGATTGCTTAAATTGAAATGTATCCCCTTGTTCTCCAGGTGGGCGCCTAATTGCTGAAATTGAAATGTATTCCCTTGTTCTCCAGGTGGGCGCCTGATTTCAACAAAAATAGACAAAACAAAGAAACATTTTCTGCCCAGTTTGGTGTCTGGGCGCATCACGTTACCAAATGTTACTAAAAATTTGAAAGCTAAAGCCTGAATTATACTTCCCTTGTTCTCCAGGTGGGCGCCTGATTGCTGAAACTTGAAATGTATTCCCTTGTTCTCCAGGTGGGCGCCTGATTGCTGAAATTTGAAATGTATTCCCTTGTTCTCCAGGTGGGCGCCTGATTGCTGACACTTGAAATATATTCCCTTGTTCTCCAAGTGGGCGCCTGATTGCTGAAATTTGAAATGATTGCTGAAACTGAAATGTATTCCCTTGTTCTCCAGGTGGGCGCCTGATTGCGAACTTGAAATGTATTCCCTTGTTCTCCAGGTGGGCGCCTGATTGCTGAAACTTGAAATGTATTCCCTTGTTCTCCAGGTGGGCGCCTGATTGCTGAAACTTGAAATGTATTCCCTTGTTCTCCAGGTGGGCGCCTGATTGCTGAAACTTGAAATAAATGCCTTTGTTCTCCAGGCGGGCTCCTGATTGCTAAAACTTGAAATAGATGCCTCTGTTCTCCAGGCGGGCTCCTGATTGCTAAAACTTGAAATAAATGCCTTTGTTATCCAGGCGGGCTCCTGATTGCTAAAACTTGAAATAAATGCCTCTATTCTCCAGGCGGACTCCTGATTTCAACAAAAATAGACAAACAAAGAAGAATTTTCTGCCCCAGTTTGGTGACTGGGCGCATCGTGTTACTGAATAATACTAGATATTGAAAGCTAAAATCCTGAATTGTACTTCCCTTGTTCTCCAGGTGGGCGCCTGACTGCTGAACTTAAAATGTATTCCCTTGTTCTCCAGGTGGGCGCCTGATTGCTGAAACTTGAAATGTATTCCCTTGTTCTCCAGGTGGGCGCCTGATTGCTGAACTTGAAACGTATTCCCTTGTTCTCCAGGTGGGCGCCTGATTTAAACAAAAATAGACAAAACAAAGAAACATTTTCTGCCCCAGTTTTGTGGCTGGGCGCATCACGTTACCAAATATTACTAAAAATTTGAAAGCTAAAACCTGAATTATACTTCCCTTGTTCTCCAGGTGGGCGCCTGATTGCTGAACTTGAAATGTATTCCCTTGTTCTCCAGGTGGGAGCCTGATTGCTGAAACTTGAAATGTATTCCCTTGTTCTCCAGGTGGGCGCCTGATTGCTGAAACTTGAAATGTATTCCCTTGTTCTCCAGGTGGGCGCCTGATTGCTGACACTTGAAATGTATTCCCTTGTTCTCTAGGTGGGCGCCTGATTGCTGAAATTTGAAATGTATTCCCTTGTTCTCCAGGTGGGCGCCTGATTGCTGAAATTTGAAACGTATTCCCTTGTTCTCCAGGTGGGTGCCTGATTTCAACAAAAATAGACAAAACAAAGAAACATTTTCTGCCCCAGTTTGGTGGCTGGGTACAGATGTGTGTAGAACTGAATCGTATTGCCAAATGTTACTAAGAATTTGAAAGCTAGGTCCTATTATCCAGGGAGGTCCTGACAACTCCTAATAATTATGAACCTAAGTTACATGTTCTGAAGGTATTACTCCCACTACATTTGTTATCAAAAGGTCTTGAACTACTCCCCATTATCCAGGAGGGTCCTGACAACTTCTAGTTAGTTAAAAAAAACAGTTTTAACCTAAGTCATTTCTACTAAAAGTACGACTTCCACTATATTTTGTTATCTAAACAGACCATAAAACTACTTCCCATTATCCAGGAGGGTCCTGAAAACTCATAATTGAGTCATATCTCAAGCATGCAAACTTTGAAACCAACTTATTTTCCTTTGGGGTACATTTATGCTAAATTATGCTACTCATGATTGTTTTGAGATTTAAACTAAGTCCCATTTTCCAGGAGGGTCCTGGGAGTTTATGGTCAAACCTGTTTTGGTGCTTGCTTTATCCCTTAAGGAGGGTTTCTCCGAAACGAACGAAATTTCTGCCCCTGTTTCAATCAAAGAAAAATCTTATCAGTTTAAAATATGGTGGTTGGTTTGTGGCCTTAACTTTTAGAGTGATTGCTCCTTCGCTTCCCATGATGACTGATTTCCACTCGAGGACCTTGCTTGTTTATGGACTAACTCTTTTCTCTGTCGTCCCCATCACATAAAATTCCTTTTCTCCGTTCGGACCCAATATCTTCTATTTGTTGCGTTGCATGAACTGGTGCCTCCCCAACCTTTGTGTCTCATATGAACCCCAAAGCACGTCTATTGCCCCCCACTCCGTGTATATGATGTTCTTTCTTGACTTAACCATTGACTTTGGCCCTAGGGTCTATTGCTCCTTCACTTGTCATGATAACTAATTTCCATTCGAAGACCCTGCTTGTTCCTGGACTAACCACTTCCTTTGTAGACCTTAAATCAGAAAATACCTCTTCTCGTTCAGACCCAGCACCCTCTACTTGTTGCATTGCTCCTGAACTGATATTTGCCAACCTTTGTGTCTCACATGAATCCCAAAGCATGACACTTGTCACCCCTTCATTGCGTATGTTGTTCTTTCTAAGCCACTGGTCTTGTCCTTGAGGTCTACGGCTCACTTATTTGCCATGATAACTTTGATTTCTGCTTGGAAGATTTTGTTCGTCACTGGTTTACCACCTTTTGTCAATCCTATCACAGGAAATACCTTTGATCTGTTCACCCCAATCCTTCATCTGTTGCTTTGTTCACGAATTGATATATACCAATCCTTTGCATTTCACAAGGATCCCAAAGCTTGTTGATTGTTGCCAACTCAGTGTGCTTGCTGTTCTTTCCTAACTTATGACGCTTTAATGTGCTAACCAGATCCCGTTTTGTGCAATTGGAAAGCTGGTGGCAAATTTTGAAGTCATTTCTCACTTGTGTTGACCCAATAGACTCAGGAAGAGGAAATAAACAAGACANTAGGTTCAAAACCTGGGTATATGTTCTAGACTGTGTACCCGAGCAGACAACTCGAGTCGAGGAGGGGGCTACATACCGGGGACCCGCGGGATCGTCCGACTTAGTAACTTGTCCGGCCACTTTCTTATTTCAAGGTATGACACTAACAGAAAAGGTAGTCTCAACCAGTAAGCACATCCCCGAAGGTGAGAAGAGAAGGGTTTCGGCACAATTTATATACAGTTCAAATAATATCAAAGCGGTAAAGCATTTAGCATGAAACATGTAGGAAAATCAGATAAAGCCAAACATAACAATTATTCTAAGCTCGAATTCTTAAACCCTGAACCGAAGTTCTGGGTTTGTTTCCCCAGCAGAGTCGCCAGAGCTGTCACACCTCCTTTTTTCACTACACCCCCGGGGGCGGGATATAATAAAGGGAGTTTTTTCAATTAAAGGACAATCGAAACGGGATTTGTTATTAAAAATCAGAGTCGCCACTTGGGAGATTTATGGTGTCCCAAGTCACCGGTTGAATCCCGAATCGAGGAAAAAAATGACTCTGTTTAACAGTCCGCAACCAGAAATCCGGGTAAGGAATTCTGTTAACCCGGGAGAAGGTGTTAAGCATTCCCGAGTTCCGTGGTTCTAGCACGGTCGCTCAACTGTTATAATTTGGCCTATTATCTGATTTTAATACGTTTTGAATCTATGTGCAATTTTAACTTTTAAACCGCTTTATTCATTTTTTTAAGAAAATTACAACGTCATTTAAAATATGTTTCGAACCGCGTCACAAAAATGCACCCGCAGTCCATAACACATTTTGTTTAACGTTGAGATTTGGATTTGGGTCACATAAATGTGCACCCAAGTTTAGCAAGGCAATATTATTAAATAACGCGCTTAAAGCAACTACGCATTGTTTACTTTGCGAGGGTGAAAATTTGCTAAATGACACGCCTCGGATTCTAAGGGAATCGTAATTATGTCACCCGAACGTGTCCACAATCACGACGATATAATAAACGCCGGTTGGAAACCGAAATCCATATTTCACTTATTTTCAATTAATAAGATTCTCTTTTTTTGGCAAAGACTGACCTCACGACTTCCTTAAGCGAAACAATCAATAAGTGAAACAATAAAATACACATTAATAAGATATTCTGATTGAACTCATTAGCACGCTAAGTAGCTTTGTTCTTCCACACATATTTATATTTGCATAACGTTTTCTTATACTTGAAAATTAAAAACTGAAGAAACCAAAGACTACCCAAATCAATGTGAAGCAGAGAAAGCAAATTCCATATAACAATAGCTAAAGGTAGGATAGCAAATAAATACAGCACATTCACGTGAGAAAAGATAAAGTAGAAAAGTTTAAACCGGACCTCTATAACGAAATTATCCTGACTGTTCTAAAACTTGACGATGCATACGCCCCTGACCGGACCTCGACTGAAATCGCACCAGTCTGGCAAACCTCCACAGTCGAGCACCGAATCTCGACCCCAAACTTCTTGGAAATCAAGATTTTCAGAGACCTTTTCTTAGTTTTCAGATCTAATTCGTTGCCTGTCTCCTTCTGTATATTTTGTTCTCTTCTTCATCCATAGATTTAGGGGTTAGCTCTCATTTAAGAAGAAGAGAAATGGGGTCGTTTTTGTGCTGAAGAAGAAACAGAGTCGGAGGGGTCTTATTGTTGTCGAGAAGATGAAGTTACAGGGAGTGGGGGTCTGTATTTGGTGTTCTCTTTGGCGTGGAAGCTCCAGATGAAAACGTTGGGGGGGGGGTCTGTTATTTTGTTCAGCAAAAAGCCATAGATGGTTGCTTCAAGAAGATGATGAACGAGAGGGTAGGGTTCCGCTTTGCACTGTTGCGGCTCTGCTCTTTTTTAGAGTTTTCTGGCGTATTTTTTTAGTTGTCCTTAGCCCATTGTAGGCGTTAGTATATGTAGAGTCTAGGTTTAGGATATTATTTTTGTGTAATTTGCCAATTAGTCCCTAGGTCTTTTTGTGTTAAGTCCTTAAGGTCTTTTTTATTTGTGTTTATTCTAAAGAAGAGTCTAGAATGGTCCCTAGGCTTAATGGACTAACCCGAATTGGGCCAAGAACTGGATTCTAAAACTCTTAAAATTGTGATCCAACACCTTAATTGACTCCTTTTAAAATAAGATAAAAATACTACACAATGCCAAAGCGAATCCTAATTAATTAAACTAAACATGAAACTATTTTTTGTGTTTTCGATATTATATAAAGATAAAAATAAGGTACTATTTTTTGTATTTTTTTCAAAATTATGAAAAATACATAAGCTAAAACATTTTTTGTAATTTTCATTTTTCTTGTACTAAAATAAAGTAAAAGAGTCAAAATTAATTAGTGCTATTAGGCCTAAATTAAATATTTACATGCTAAAATATGAAAAATCTTGGGGAGGGTCAAAAATTACATGTCTACAGCTGCCCCTCTTTGACTGGAAACACGAAGAGTTTTCTGACAAAGAACGACTAGACAGGTTTTTTGACTCGACCCTTATTTGGAGGGACTGAAACTGAAAGAAAAGGAGAATGTGACCGAGCCCTGGTATCTGAGCTGCCTACATATCCTTGGCTATAAAGGAATCAGGCCACGTGTAGTTCGGAGGTGAGTGAGATGATGGAGTATGCCGAGGTGGAGAGCCAGTCGAGGTGCCGTTCCGCCGAGGTCCCGCTCCGCGGTCCTGCTATTACATCAATGTGAAGCAGAGAAAGCAAATTCCATATAACAATAGCTAAAGGTAGGATAGCAAATAAATACAGCACATTCACGTGAGAAAAGATAAAGTAGAAAAGTTTAAACCGGACCTCTATAACGAAATGATCCTGACTGTTCTAAAACTTGACGATGCATACGCCCCTGACCGGACCTCGACTGAAATCGCACCGGTCCGGCAAACCTCCACAGTCGAGCACCGAATCTCGACCCCAAACTTCTTGGAAATCAAGATTTTCAGAGATCTTTTCTTAGTTTTCAGATCTAATTCATTGCCTGTCTCCTTCTGTATATTTTGTTCTCTTCTTCATCCATAGATTTAGGGTTTAGCTCTCATTGAAGAAGAAGAGAAATGGGGTCGTTTTTGTGCTGAAGAAGAAACAGAGTCGAAGGGGTCTTATTGTTGTTGAGAAGATGAAGTTACAGGGAATGGAGTCTTGTATTTGGTGTTCTCTTTGGCGTGGAAGCTCCAGATGAAAACGTTGGGGGGGGGGGGGTCTGTTATTTTGTTCAGCAAAAAGCCATAGATGGCTGCTTCAAGAAGATGATGAACGAGAGGGTAGGGTTCCGCTTTGCACTGTTGCGGCTCTGCTCTTTTTTAGAGTCTTCTGGCGTATTTTTTTTGTTGTCCTTAGCCCATTGTAGGCGTTAGTATATGTAGAGTCTAGGTTTAGGTTATTATTTTTGTGTATTTTGCCAATTAGTCCCTAGGTCTTTTTGTGTTAAGTCCTTAAGGTCTTTTTTATTTGTTTTTATTCTAAAGAAGAGTCTAGAAGGGTCCATAGGCTTAATGGACTAACCCGAATTGGGCCAAGAACTGGGTTATAAAACTCTTAAAATTGTGATCCAACACCTTAATTGACTCCTTTTAAAATAAGATAAAAATACTACACAATGCCAAAGCTAATCCTAATTAATTAAACTAAACATGAAACTACCTTTTGTGTTTTCAATATTATATAAAGATAAAAATAAGATACTATTTTTTGTATTTTTTTCAAAATTTATGAAAAATACATAAACTAAAATATTTTTTGTAATTTTCATTTTTCTTGTACTAAAATAAAGTAAAAGCATCAAAATTAATTGAAATGACGCTATTAGGCCTAAATTAAATATTTACATGCTAAAATATGAAAAATTTTGGGGAGGGTCAAAAATTACATGTCTACAGCTGCCCCTCTTTGACTGGAAACACGAAGAGTTTTCTGACAAAGAACGACTAGACATGTTTTTTGACTCGACCCTTATTTGAAGAGACCGAAACTGAAAGAAAAGGAGAATGTGACCGAGCCCTGGTATCTGAGCTGCCTACATATCCTTGGCTATAAAGGAATCAGGCCCCGTGTAGTTCGGAGGTGAGTGAGATGATGGAGTATGCCGAGGTGGAGAGCCAGTCGAGGTGCCGTTCCGCCGAGGTTCCGGTCCGCGGTCCTGCTATTACATCAATGTGAAGCAGAGAAAGCAAATTCCATATAACAATAGCTAAAGGTAGGATAGCAAATAAATACAGCACATTAACGTGAGAAAAGATAAAGTAGAAAAGTTTAAACCGGACCTCTATAACGAAATGATCCTGACTGTTCTAAAACTTGACGATGCATACGCCCCTGACCGGACCTCGACTGAAATCGCACCGGTCCGGCAAACCTCCATAGTCGAGCACCGAATCTCGACCCCAAACTTCTTGGAAATCAAGATTTTCAGAGATCTTTTCTTAGTTTTCAGATCTAATTCGTAGCCTGTCTCCTTCTGTATATTTTGTTCTCTTCTTCATTCATAGATTTAGGGGTTAGCTCTCATTGAAGAAGAAGAGAAATGGGGTCGTTTTTGTGCTGAAGAAGAAACAGAGTCGGAGGGGTCTTATTGTTGTCGAGAAGATGAAGTTACAGGGAATGGGGTCTTGTATTTGGTGTTCTCTTTGGCGTGGAAGCTCCAATTACACCACCCAGGATTCACCACAACCTAGCTAATGGGTCTATGCTACTCAAACAAATGTAAGAAATCAAAGATTCAGATGAAAGAATAACCCATAAAAAAGTAATTACAAGTAAAGATCTAAGATTCATTTAAACAAGCTATAAAATTACTCAAAAAGGCTAAAAACAGTTTTACAGTAGCTTACCCAACAGATAAGATGACCTAAAATCTGAAAAAGAAGTATTTATACATAGCTAAATTTTCTGGACAAAAATGCCCCTACGGAGGTTCCGCCTGACAGCGAAATGGACCGCTGCAACGAATGACTACCCGGGCCGCGTAGTAGAATCAATTGCGACCGCGGTCATTCAACTTGTAACTTCTCTTTTGTTCTCAAATGGCTTCCGCTGAGAGCGATAAAATGACTGCGGCCGCATTAAAAACCACCGCTGCCGCGCAAATTCCATCATGGCTGCGGTGACTTTTTAAGCCCCAAAATTACAGCTCTCTCAACCTTGGCACCGCGGACCGCGATAAAAGGAACCGCTGCCGCAGTAGAAGACACACGCTGCCGACCAAAAGCACGCGCGCAGCAGGTAACTTGCAAGCCCCAAAAACACTTCTCTGAACTTTTCCACTGCGAGAACCAGCGAGAATCAAGAACCCCTCAGCGGTGGACCCTCCGCGTCCGCGGTTGATTTTTACTACCAGCGCTCAGTTGACTCAGCTTTGATTTGTGCAGGTTTTCACTCAACTTTTGAGCTGGTTTGACTTTCTTGTCTCTTTTTGACCAAACACTGTAAACAAGCACAACATGTTTAGCTTCTGGGATTACTTTTTATACACTTTTAATCCAAAACATAAGCAAAAAGGAGCATAATATAGACTAGAATCCCTAGTTATCAGTGAACGCATTATATCATGACATAAAACGATTCCTAAATCAAGGAATACCTATGAGCATCCAAGGAGATAAAAAAGAACTAAAGGCGGCTCGCCGGTGGCTTCTTCCTGAATAGGGGAATTCTGTCCTAAATGGACCCCTGACTCACATGTTAAGATGCATAGATGCCAAAGAAGCAAGTAGGCAGACTTTTAACCTATTGAGAATGCATAAATGCAATAGAGCTAGCGGATCATGAGTGAAGTTAATTCCGGGTATGTGGGCCCTCACATGAAATGGATATACCGTTTTTTGGCGAAGAAGATTATGCGGGCTGAATATTATTGCTTACTATGGAGAGAGATTTTTCTCTCAGTTTTGTTCGCAAGTGTCACCAATGCTAGATTTACGGCGACATGATTCACTCGCCTCCGTTCGAATTGCATCCATGTCCTCTCATTGCCTTTCGTTGCTTGGGGGATGGATGTTATTTGGCCTATCGAGCCAAAGCTTCAAAACGGGCACAGATTTCACTTTTGGTCACCATTGATTACTTCACCATGGGTGAGAGCCGCTCCACTTTCAAAGCAGTCACCAAGAAACAGTGTAGACTTTGTTCATTCCAACATCATCTGTCGTTTTGGTATCCCAAAAATCATTATCACTGACAATGCAGCCAATCTAAATTGTCATCTGATGAAAGAGGTATGCGAGCAATTAAAAATTGTGCATCGCCACTCTACCCCTTACCATCCAAAAGCCAATGGAGTCGCTGAAGCAGCAAACAAAGAACATAAAGAAGATTATCAGGAAGATGATCCAAGGTCCAAGCAATGGCATGAAAAGTTGCCTTTTGCTCTTTTGGGATACCGCAACGACTACTTGCATATTTTAGGTGCAACTCCTTATCCGCTGGTATATGAACTGAAGCTGTTAATACCGGATTGAAGACGAAATTTCCTATCTCCAAATCAATTATGGAATAAGAGATTGAAGACACCGAGATGGGTCAAGACTTATTTAGAACAGCTAATGCTGGTTGATGAAAAACAGCTAACAAGAAGTTGTTTTGGCTAGCTATACCAGCAAAGAATAGCACACACTTATAACAAGAAAGTGTGCCCAAGGAAACTTTGAGGTAAGCCAACTCATATTTGAAACATATCCTTCCGCACCCAAGTAGAAGCTAAAGGAAAGTTCGCCCCGAACTGCAAGACCCTACATCATCAAGAAAGTATTACCAAGAGGGGCCTTGCGCTTGGTAGATGAAGAAGGACGGTACCAAAACATGACTATTAACCGCCAGATGTAGTTGAAAAGATTTAATTTGATAATACCCAGTACGAAAACTTCCACGCATGATTTTCTCAGATCGAGATAGCGAAGGCTATCAATGCTTATTATCTCAAATAGGTGTCGCCCTTTTGTTAACCCTTTAGAGCCGTATTTGTCATCTTTGTTTTCCCTCTTTTTGGAACTGTGTACTTGTAAAAGCAAAAGCTAAAAAAGAAAAAATAAACAAAAAAATGTCAAACAACAATCTTCTGAGTTAATGAACAACGCTTGAACCTGATTCCAAAAGGATACGTAGGCACCCTCACCTTCGGGTTCGGTCCCATCAACAACAAAAAAAATCCATAACCCCAATACCCCAAAACTGGGGGCAAGAAGTTTGTTTATTTTTATGGTAATTATAATAAAAAGGTTCCAAAAGTTGTAATTCACGTTCAAGGTTCTTTTCACCTTTTCTCGTTTAAGACCTTCAATTGAACCTTTGAAGAATGCTAAAGTCACCATGCCAAGGTGTTGGACAACCTGCCGCATGCAGTATCTTAGTCCAAGGGCACACGAGACTAACAATAGTTTTTTCCCATAATTGTTCTTTTGAGTCCGTTTGTCTAATCTTGCATTAAAAACGAACCGACCAAGAGAATGGCTCCAAAAACTGACTACAGTTTCCCCGTAATACTAAGCACAATTTTGGGCATATGAGCATTTGACCAAGCAAGAATCCATTTGTGATCTCTTTTGATAAGACGAACAAAGTGTCTCAAAGAAACTACAAAAGACCGACTAAAGCAAGAACTGGCTTATGGGAAAGTTGATAAGACACCACAAGACACAAACTAGTACTGGGGTGCAAGACAACTAAGTTTGATTTTAAGGGAATTTCCTTTGCCTTAAGCGGACAAGGATTAGCGGTACCATGGACATCCGGGTACGAAACAGTCAGGGCAACGTTGGAAAGCCAAGGCCTCCAGAAAGGTATATCCGAGCATCACGGTACACACAAAATTGGTTCTTCGATAGCAGTGGCCATGAATTCAAACTACTCGGGACATCAAGACCAACAAACTGACCACCACTTTGAAAACTAAACAAACTTTTCTTTGTTTGAAAAGCAGGAACAAAGCAGTGTAGAATGGAGATTCTCACAAGACGGAATGTCACCAAATGAAAGTTCCTCAAACTCTCCATTTTTCTTTTATTTTTAGCATGCATCCCTATTTTTCATACAAACCATTTTCATTGCTTTAACCCAGGATAGAACATTTTAACGCTAGGGGAATCCAGCTCATATTTCCTAGTAGAAGTACTCTTCGCTTAAGCTATTTTACGTAACTTAACCCAGGTAGAACATTTTCGCCTAGGGGGGTCAAGCTCATATTCCGGGTAGAAGTACTCTTCGCTCAAGCTGTTTTACTTAGCTTTAACCCAGATAGAACCTTTTCGACTGGGGGGTATCCAGCTCATATTTCTAGGTAGAAGTACTCTTCGCTCAGGCTGTTTTTACGTAGCTTAACCCAGGTAGAACCTTTTCGCCCCTAGGGGAATCCTACTTATATTAGTAATACATAGCACCAACCCGTGGTTACATTTCTTTTCAGTAATACGACGGTAGACCGTACCAACCCTTGGTTATACTTCCTTTCAGTAATACAGGGTACCAACACCTAGTTACATCTCCTTATCAGTGATACAGGCGCCAACCTCTGGCTAAATTTCCTTTCAATAATCAGGGTACCGACCCCTGTTTACATTCCTACTCAGCAAATACAGGGTAACAACCCTGTGACATTCTTTCCTAGTGATACAGAGCGCCACCCCTGGTTACATTTCCTCCTAGTGATACAGGGCACTAAACCCCTATTACATCCTTATTAGCTATACAATGGTGTAGACATGTAATTTTTGACCCTCCCCAAGATTTTTCATATTTAGCATGTAAAATATTTAATTTAGGCCTAATAGCGCGTATTTCAATTAATTTTGACGTTTTACTTTATTTTAGTACGAGATAAATGAAAATTACAAAAAAAATATTTTAGTTTATGTATTTTTCATAAATTTTGAAAAAAAATACAAAAATAGTACCTGTATTTTTAATCTTATATATAATATCGAAAACACAAAAAATAGTTTCATGTTTAGTTTAATTAATTAGGATTAGCTTTGGCATGTGTAGTATTTTTATCTTATTTTAAAAGGAGTCAATTAAGGTGTTGGATCCACAAATTTTAAGAGTCTTAGACCCAGTTCTTGGCCCAATTCGGGTTAGTCCATTTAAGCCTAGGACCCTTCTAGACTCTTCTTTAGAATAAAAACAAATAAAAAACCTTAAGGACTTAACACAAAAAGACCTAGGGACTAATTGGCAAAAATACACAAAAATAATAACCTAAACCTAGACTCTATATATAACTATACAGCCACAATGGGCTAAGGACAACAAAAAATACGCCAGAAGACTCTAAAAAGAGCAGAGCCGCAACAACAGTGCAAAAGCGGAACCCTACCCTCTCGTTCATACATCTTCTGCTTAGCAGCCATCTCATGGCTTTTTGCTTGAACCAAAATGAACAGTACCCCACCCCCCCCCCCCAACGTTTTCTATCC
>NW_017676393.1:36754-45685 GCF_001879085.1 Nicotiana attenuata
TATTTTTGTGTATTTTGCCAATTAGTCCCTAGGTCTTTTTGTGTTAAGTCCTTAAGGTCTTTTTTATTTGTTTTTATTCTAAAGAAGAGTCTAGAAGGGTCCCTAGGCTTAATGGACTAACCCGAATTGGGCCAAGAACTGGGTTCTAAAACTCTTAAAATTGTGATCCAACACCTTAATTGACTCCTTTTAAAATAAGATAAAAATACTACACAATGCCAAAGCTAATCCTAATTAATTAAACTAAACATGAAACTATTTTTTGTGTTTTCGATATTATATAAAGATAAAAATAAGGTACTATTTTTTGTATTTTTTTCAAAATTTATGAAAAATACATAAACTAAAATATTTTTTTGTAATTTTCATTTATCTCGTACTAAAATAAAGTAAAAACGTCAAAATTAATTGAAATAGCGCTATTAGGCCTAAATTAAATATTTACATGCTAAAATATGAAAAATCTTGGGGAGGGTCAAAAATTACATGTCTACACCATGTATAGCTAATAAGGAGATGTTAATAGGGGTTAGTGCCCTGTATCACTAGGAAGGAAATGTAACCAGGGGTTGGCGCTCTGTATCACTAGGAAAGAATGTCACCAAGGGTTGTTACCCTGTATTGCTGAGTAGGAATGTAACCAGGGGTCGGTACCCTGTATTATTGAAAGGAAATTTAGCCAGAGGTTGGCGCCCTGTATCACTGATAAGGAGATGTAACTAGGTGTTGGTACCCTGTATTACTGAAAGGAAGTATAACCAAGGGTTGGTACCTCGTATTACTGAAAAGAAATGTAACCACGGGTTGGTGCTATGTATTACTAATATAAGTAGGATTCCCCTAGGCGAAAAGGTTCTACCTGGGTTAAGCTACGTAAAACAGCCTGAGCGAAGAGTACTTCTACCTAGAAATATGAGCTGGATACCCCCCAGTCGAAAAGGTTCTATCTGGGTTAAGCTAAGTAAAACAGCTTGAGCGAAGAGTACTTCTACCCGGAAATATGAGCTTGACCCCCCTAGGCGAAAATGTTCTACCTGGGTTAAGTTACGTAAAATAGCTTAAGCGAAGAGTACTTCTACTAGGAAATATGAGCTGGATCCCCCTAGGTTAAAATGTTCTACCTGGGTTAAGCAATGAAAATGGTTTGTATGAAAAATAGGGATGCATGCTAAAAATAAAAGAAAAATGGAGAGTTTGAGGAACTTTCATTTGGTGACATTCGTCCTTTGAGAATCTCCATTCTACACTGCTTTGTTCCTGTTTCAAACAAAGAAAAGTTTGTTAGTTTTCAAAGTGGTGGTCAGTTTGTGGTCTTGATGTCCCGAGTAGTTTGAATTCATGGCCACTGCTATCGAAGAACCAATTTTGTGTGTACCGTGATGCTCGGATATACCTTTCTGGAGGCCTTGGCTTTCCAACGTTGCCCCTGACTGTTTCGTACCCGGATGTCCATGGTACCGCTAATCCTTGTCCCTAAGGCAAAGGAAATTTCCCCTTAAAATCAAACTTAGTTGTCTTGCACCCAGTACTAGTTTGTGTCTGTGGTGCTTATCAACTTTTCCCATAAAGCCAGTCTTGCTTAGTCGGTCTTTTGAGTTTCTTTGAGACACTTTGTTCGTCTTATCAAAAGAGATCACAAATGGATTCTTGCCTTCGTCAATGCCTCATATGCCCAAAATTGTGCTTAGTATTACGGGGAAACTGTAGTCAGTTTTGAAGCCATTTCTTTGGTTCGTTTTTAATGCAAGATTAGACCAAAAGGGACTCAAAGAACAATTATGGGAAAAAACTATTGTTAGTCTCGTTGCCCTTGACTAAGATACTGCATGCGGCAGGTTGTCCAACACCCTTGGCATGGTGACTTTAGCATTCTTCAAAGGTCAAATTGAAGGTCTTAACGAGAAAAGGTGAAAAGAACCTTGAACTGAATTACAACTTTTGGAACCTTTTTATATAATTACCATAAAAATAAAACAAACTTCTGCCCCAGTTTTGGGGTATTGGGGTTATGGATTTTTTGTTGTGATGGGACCGAACCCAAGGTGAGGGTGCCTACGTATCCTTTTGGAATCAGGTCAAGCGTTGTTCATTAACTCAGAAGATTTGTTGTTTGACATTTTTTTGTTTATTTTTCTTTTTTAGCTTTTGCTTTTACAAGTACACAGGTTCCAAAAAGAGGGAAAACAAAGATGACAAATACGGCTCTAAAGGGTTAACAAAAGGGCGACACCTATTTGAGATAATAAGCATTGATAGCCTTCGCTATCTCGATCTGAGAAAATCATGCGTGGAAGTTTCGTACTGGGTATATATCAAATATAATATCTTTCAACTACATCTGCGTTAATAGTCATGTTTGGTACCCGTCCTTCTTCATCTACCAAGCGCAAGGCCCCTCTTGGTAATACTTTCTTGATGATGTAGGGTCCTTGCCAGTTCGGGGCGAACTTTCCTTTAGCTTCT
Organism: Nicotiana attenuata; assembly: GCF_001879085.1. Lineage (NCBI taxonomy): Eukaryota > Viridiplantae > Streptophyta > Magnoliopsida > Solanales > Solanaceae > Nicotiana > Nicotiana attenuata. Next base: position 39,218 of record NW_017676393.1, read on the forward strand.
ACTTGGTGCGGAAGGATATGTTTCAAAATGAGTTGGCTTACCTCAAAGTTCCTTGGGCACACTTTCTTGTTATAAGTGCGTGCTATTCTTTGCTGGTATAGCTAGCCAAAACACACTCTTGTTAGCTGTTTTTCATCAACCAGCATTAGCTGTTCTAAATAAGTCTTGACCCACTCGGTGTCTTCAATCTCTTATTCCATAATGATTTGGAGATAGGAAATTTCGTCTTCAACCGGTATTACAGCTTCAGTTCCATATACCAGCGGATAAGGAGTTGCACCTACAAATATGCAAGTAGTCGTGCGGTATCCCAAAAGAGCAAAAGGCAACTTTTCATGCCATTGCTTGGACCTTTGGATCATCTTCCTGATAATCTTCTTTATGTTCTTGTTTGCTGCTTCAACGACTCCATTGGCTTTTGGATGGTAAGGGGTAGAGTGGCGATGCACAATTTTAAATTGCTCGCATACCTCTTTCATCAGATGACAATTTAGATTGGCTGCATTGTCAGTGATAATGATTTTTGGGATACCAAAACGACAGATGATGTTGGAATGAACAAAGTCTACACTGTTTTCTTGGTGACTGCTTTGAAAGTGACGGCCTCCACCCACTTGGTGAAGTAATCAATGGTGACCAAAATGAATCTGTGCCCGTTTGAAGCCTTTGGCTCGATAGGCCAAATAACATCCATCCCCCAAGCAACGAAAGGCCAATGAGAGGACATGGGATGCAATTCCGACGGAGGCGAGTGAATCATGTCGCCGTAAATCTAGCATTGGTGACACTTGCGAACAAAACTAGAGAAAAATCTCTCTCCATAGTAAGCCAATAATATCCAGCCCGCATAATCTTCTTCGCCAAAACGTATCCATTCATGTGAGGCCCACATACCCCGGAATTAACTTCACTCATGATCCGCCTAGCTTCTATTGCATTTATGCATCTCAATAGGTTAAAGTCTGCCTAGCTTCTTTGGCATCTATGCATCTCAACATGTGAGTCAGGGGTCCATTTAGACAGAATTCCCCTATTCAGGAAGAAGCCACCGGCGAGCCGCCTTATAGTTCTTTTTTATCTCCCTTGGCATGCTCTAGGTATTCCCTTGATTTAGGAATCGTTTTATGTCATGATATAATGGTTCACTGATAACTAGGGATTCTAGTCTATATTATGCTCCTTTTTGCTTATGTTTTGGATTAAAAGTGTATAAAAGTAATCCCGAAAGCTAACATGTTGTGCTTGTTTACAGTGTTTGGTCAAAAAGAGACAAGAAAGTCAAAACCAGCTCAAAAATGAGTGAAACCTGCACAAATCAAAGCTGAGTCAACTGAGCGCTGGTAGTAAAAAATCAACCGCGGACGCGGAGGGTCCACCGCTGAGGGGGTCTTGATCTCGCGGTCCGCAGTGGAAAAGTTCAGAGAAGTGTGTTTTGGGGCTTGCAAGTTACCGCTGCGCGCGGTGCTTTTGTGCGGCAGCGGTGTCTCTACTGCGGCAGCGGTCCTTTTATCGCGGTCCGCGGTGCCAAGGTTGAGAGAGCTGTAATTTTGGGCTTAAAAAGTCACCGCAGCCCATGATGGAATTGCGCGGCAGCGGTGGTTTTAATGCGGCCGCAGTCATTTTATCGCTCTCAGCGGAAGCCAGATTTAGAGAACCAAAAGAGAAGTTACAAGTTGAAGACCGCGGTCCGCAATTGATTCTACGCGGCCGCGGTAGTCATACCGTTGCAGCGGTCCATTTTTCGCTGTCAGCGGAACCTCCGTAGGGGCATTTTTGTCCAGAAAATTCAGCTATGTATAAATACTTCTTTTTCAGATTTTTAGGTCATCTTATCTTTGGTAGAGCACGTGAACAACTGTTTTTAGCCTTTTTGAGTAATTTTATAGCTTGTTTAACAATGAATCTTAGATCTTTATCTTGTAATTACTTTTTATGGGTTATTCTTCATCTGAATCTTTGATTTCTTCAGTTGTTATGAGTAGCTAGACCCATTAGCTAGGGTTGTGGCTCAATCCTGGTGTAGGTGTTTAATGGGTCTTCTATTTTAGGGCCTAAATGTTTATGGGTGAATGATATTTGGTCTGATTTGTGCTTTAAATGTTGAATTGGTGGTTGCAAACACTAATTTGTGCCTTTTTGACTTAGCTCTTTTTGAGAAAGAGAGCCCAAGTTTAGGAAATTCATGCCAACAAGGAATTGGGGTGCATTCTATATCATTCAAGAGATTGATAGCCCCAATAAAGGGTTAAACCTAGAGATAGTAATACCTGACTTGAGCCAACTTTGCTTGCACAATTTGAACACCCAATTGGGCTTGAGAAAGCCAATTAGGGCAAAGTCACTCAAACTACCGAGAGGTATAGAGTGAGTAGTTTCGTGCATTGGCTATATCATGATCCCAACTATAACAATTTTGCCCTAAGTTCTAGATCCCGTTAGATACTCACCTAGGAGTACATCACTTCCCTAGTACATTTCCATGAATTAAGAAAACCCTACTAAAATATCATACTTAGCTTATTTTCTTGCATCATTAGTATAAAAATAGAATAGTGAACAAACAAAGAATGATTGGAAGTGCAATTAAGAACATCGCACATTGCTAGATTAGATAGGAACCCAATTCCAAACCTTTCTTAGCTCTCTGTGGATTCGATCCCGACTTATTTGGTAAAAGCTACGTCGACCGCTCTTGCCACTCTATAGTGGTGTAGGGTTAGCTCCGATCAACTTTTGGCGCCATTGCCGGGGAGCTAAACAGTTTTGGCTATCTATCTAACTAGTTTTGGGTCTTGTTTTTCTTTCCTTCTATTTTACTAATTTGTGTGAGTTAATCAATTCAGCTATAACATGGCAAACATTAATCCTACTGGAAATGTTCCGGGTGAGGAGGTTGATGATAATGGAGAAGATGAGGTGCCTCTAGTACCTCAAGGTCTAAGAAGAGGCCGCCAGGCCAATGACAACATTCCAGAACCTCCCCCGCCTCCTCCAAGAGTCGCTCCTCGGTTGCTTCCAAATGAGGGCTACGCAAGTGTAATTGTCCCACCCCGGATCCGGGCGGGCAATTTTCAAATTACAAATGTGATGTTGACTTTATTGGAGAAGTGAGGGTACTTCACAGGCGCCCCCCATCAGAATGCACATAAACATCTTAAAGGCTTCGCGGATACCTGTTGAGGAAGCAAGCAAACGAATGTGTCAGAGGATGCTTTATGATTTAGATTGTTCTCTTTCTCACTTCGAGGGAAAGCTTTGGACTAGCTCGAAAGACTTCCCAACCATTCCATCCATACATGGGATGAGTTGGCAGACAAGTTTATAGCTAAGTTTTTCTCGCCGGGGCATATGGCGACTTTGAGAGATGAGATTTTGGCCTTCAAACAGGAACCTAATGAACCACTTCATGAAATCTGGGAAAGGTATCGGACAATGGTGAAAGAATGTCCGAACAATGACATGACCGAAGCAATGATCCAGCAGACTTTCTACCGTGGCATTAACACGGCCAATCAATCTGTGGTGAACCAGCTAGCAGGGGAAATTTTATGAACACACCTTATGCTGAGGCGTGTGAGATTTTGGATGAGATGACAGACACTTCCTCAGCTTGGCAAAGTCGAGCTAATGTGCCACAAGGTGATCCCATAGTCATTCACCTGCACAAAGAGCTCCACGACCATGGTCGAGCAATAGCAGAGTTAACTACAACAATGAACCAGTTGGCAAAAGCTCAATTGCAGCAAGTTCAAGCGCCACGACAAGTAAATGCTATGGAAGGTGTCAATATGTTGGTCAACAATAAGCGAGAAAGAGGTCAACAAGGTCAAGGCAGCCCGGATCAATATGAGCAAGGTAGTGGTGGTTTCAACCAAGATGATGGGTATGATGAGCAAAGTGAAGAAGTGCAGTACGTGAACAATTATCAAGGACAAAGGGGCAATGCTCCTAACCAACAACAATAATGGAGATCCCAAGGCAATTGGGGGAATCAAAACCAACAAGGAAATAGCAATTGGGGGAACAACAATCAGAATTGGGGCAACCAGAACAACCAGAATAACCAGGGCAACTGGAGTGGCAACAACAACAATTGGGGAGGAAACAACAATCAGGGTGGTTGGAATAATGGCAATCAAGGAAATCGGGGGCAAGGCTTTCAAAGACCTCCGATGTATCAACAACAAAACAACCCACCCCCATTTCCATCCTAAGGTCCTAGCTCGTCTGTCACATCTCCTTTTTGCACTATACCTGTGAGAGTGTAAAGGAGTTTTTCCACTTAAAGGACAATCGGAACGGGATTTATTATTAAGATTCAGAGTCGCCACTTGGGAGATTAATGGTGTCCCAAGTCACCGATTGAATCCCGAACCGAGGAAATTATGACTCTGTTAACAGTCCGCGAACCAGAAATCCGAGTAAGGAATTCTGTTAACCCGGGAGAAGGTGTTAGGCATTCCCGGATTCCATGGTTCTAGCACGGTCGCTCAACTGTTGTATTTGCTTTTATCTGATTTTAAAACATGTTCTAACCTATGTGCCCTTTTATTAATAAACCGCTTTTACTTTATTTTATTTTTATTTTTAAAGAATTGCAACGTCGTGAAAATGCGTCTCGAACCACGTCGCACCAGTGCACCCGTGATTGTTAACACATTTCGACTCCGTTGAGATTTGGATTTGGGTCACATAAATGTGCACCCGTAATTACGAAGGTAAGATTATTAAAACGCGCCTAAAGTGACTAACGAGTTATTATCTTTGAGGAAAATCGTGGAATTCGCTAAACGGTTCACCCGAGTTCTAAGTTTTTTTTATAGCATTTATTGAGGGCCCCGCCATTTGTACATTTTATTTGGCGAGGCTCGTCTCATCATATTGATTAAAGGCCAACCTAGAGCAAACTACAATTTCCACTTGATTTACCTCTAAAAATAAAAGAAAAGGTCTTGAGTAATTAACGTGTGTGAAAGGTCCAAAACTCCATAAGACAATATCAAACAATTGGGCCCGAGAATTGAACAAGTAAAGCAAGCCATTTTCACCCAACAGCTTCAGTTTCATTACTCAGGATTTAGGCAGACCGGGCCCGTAACAGTTCACAGGCCCGGTATCAAATCAACTGGGCCTGCCCATAAAATTACGCAGCTAGACCAGAATTGTTTGGGCTTTATGAATTAGAGCAGTCCAGCTTGATCAATTGATGTAAGATGTAATTGATTTGCAGACCTAGCTTTACACCTGTGTCAACTTATGAATTCTGATTTTGCACTCAAGATTAGTATCACTTGAAGTTATTGTAGTTTATGAAACTGATGGCCAGTGATGTTGATGAAACCGGATTACTTATAATCAACTCTAATGAATCACACTTATTCAACAATGATTACTGACATTTAAATCACACATGAGTCTACGGCTAGTTTCTGATTTCGAATCATACATACATGGCCTGTCTACTAGACCTAGACGAACGTGAACAGCTGCCTATGCGCTGCTGTTTGCATTCGATTACCAGTTTAATAACAATAAAAAAAAGTAGTCAACCCACATTACACTAAGGGCTCTATTTCAGGAGGAATAAAGTCCAAACCACAACTAACAGTCTACTACAAGTTAAACAAAACAGTCCTAATTAAACAATCACTGGTTCAATATAATTCAAACAAATTAAGGCTAAATAACTACATAACACTCAATTGATTATAACTTCAGCTATTCAAGTGAACACAAACTGGAAAATCACTTCATTTCACTCCAATTTGATGCTACATTAGTGTGAGTTTAAACAGTATACCTGGATTTAAAATAGAACAGAAGAAAAAGAAGGAGTCAGCAGCAGGTAATCAACTGGTATTCAGCAGTCACAAGCAGCAACAACAGGCAGGAATCAACAACAACCCAGAGCTAACTCAATCGGTCCAGGAATAGCTTGAAACCCAGCAGAAACCAGAAATGAACCAGACACAATTTGACTAAACCAATTGAAATTGAAATTGAACCCAAAATCTCATTCTCACTCTGGAAATAACCCCAGGGAACGTCAAACAGACAGATCCAATCCTACAAATGGATCCAAATGCTGTAATTTTGAATAGAAGCAAGAAGCAGAAAGGTTTCCAACTATTTCCGTCGATCCTAAGTGAGCCAAAGAGCTTGAAATGTTAAGTGGCTGAAAGTTCAGAATATTCTAAAAGGAAGGCAACGAAACAGTAACTTTCTTTTTTCGTGTTTTGTTGTTTTCTATTGTTTTGGTCTGGAGATTATTTTGAATTTGTGATTTTCTATATCAGATCTCAAAAGTTGAGAAGAATGGGCTCGCAACCTATAAGCGAATTTTCAGGGATTCCCAAAAGCCTTCCTCTGCAGGCAAAGTGAATGCCTACTTCTTAGTAGGCAGAACTTAGGGGTCCAATTTCGATTTTCACTTTTCCCATCTAGTCCCCATTTTTAATTCTATATTTT
>NW_017676394.1:0-23261 GCF_001879085.1 Nicotiana attenuata
CATGGGGGTATACTGCTACAAGATGATGCCATTTGGTCTAAAGAATGCTGGGGCTACTTACATGAGAGCCATGACAACCATCTTCCATGATATAATACACAAAGAAATAGAGGTGTATGTGGATGACGTCATTATCAAATCTAAGAGGGCCGCAGATCACATAGCAGACTTGAGAAAATTCTTTGACAGGTTAAGGAGGTACAACTTAAAGCTGAACCCCACAAAGTGTGCGCTCGGGGTTCCCGCGGGAAAGTTATTGGGATTCATTGTCAGTCGTCGATGGATCGAGCTAGATCCATCTAAAGTCAAGGCTATTCAGGAGTTACCGCCACCTAGGAGCAAAAAGGACGTGATGAGCTTCCTAGGACGTCTCAACTATATCAGTCGCTTCATAGCACAGTCCACAATCATATGTGAACCCATCTTCAAGATGCTGAGGAAAGATGCCGAGACAAGCTGGACCGAGGATTGTCAGAAAGCTTTTGACAAGATCAAGGAGTACCTGTCCACACCACTAGTCTTGGTCCCGCCAGAGTCGGGGCGGCCTTTGCTACTCTATGTATCTGTATTAGATGGAGCCTTCAGATATGTTCTGGGACAACACGACGAGATAGGAAGAAAGGAGCAAGCCATATACTACTTGAGTAAGAAGTTCACACCTTATGAAGCACGGTACTCTCTGCTGGAACGCACTTGTTGTGCTTTGACCTGGACGACCCAGAAGTTGAGGCATTACTTCTGTGCCTATACCACATACCTCATATCCAGGATGGACCCTTTGAAGTATATATTTCAGAAATCCATGCCGACTGGAAAGTTGGCCAAATGGCATATACTGTTAAGTGAGTTCCATATCGTCTACGTAACTCAAAAGGCAGTCAAAGGACAAGCATTGGCAGACCATCTTGCTGAAAATCCGGTGGGAGGAGAATACAAACCCTTGAAAACATATTTTCCTGATGAAGAGGTGTCATTCGTAGGAGAGGACATTACTGAAGCATACGACGGTTGGAGGATGTTCTTTGATGGAGCTGCAAATTTCAAAGGGGTAGGCATTGGAGCGGTTTTGGTATCAGAAACAGGTCAACATTATCCGGTATCTGCTAAACTCAGATTTCCCTGCACCAACAACATGGCAGAGTATGAGGCCTGCATACTAGGACTCAACATGGCAGTCGACATGAATATTCAGGAGCTGCTGGTAATTGGTGATTCTGATTTGCTTGTGCACCAGGTAAAAGAAGAGTGAGCCACCAAGAATTCCAAGATATTGCCATATCTGCACCATGTGCAGGAATTGAGAAAGAGGTTCACAAAGATAGAGTTACGGCACGTACCTAGAATTCAGAATGAGTTTGCCGATGCATTGGCCACCTTGTCATCTATGATACAGCATCCGGACAAGAATTTCATTGATCCCATCACAGTAAGAGTCCATAATCAACCGGCTTACTGTGCTCACGTCGAGGAAGACACAGATGGAAAGCCTTGGTTCCACGACATCGAGGAGTATTTGGCGAAAGGAGAATATCCGGAGCATGCAAACCATACTCAGAAACGCACACTCCGGAGATTGTCCAATCACTTCTTCCACAGTGGAGGAAATTTGTACAGGAGAACTCCTGATTTAGAACTGCTAAGATGTGTCGATGCAAAAGAGGCTTCTAAGCTACTTGAGGAGATACATGCTGGGACCTGCGGCCCACATATGATTGGTTTTGTCTTAGCCAAGAAGATACTTAGGGCCGGTTACTTTTGGATGACCATGGAGACAGATTGCGTCCAGTATGTCCGCAAATGCTACCAGTGCCAAGTGCATGCCGATATGATAAAAGTGCTGCCAAACGAGCTCAATGCAACAAGCTCACCTTGGCCATTTGCCGCCTGGGGAATGGATGTCATTGGTCCGATTGAGCCCACTGCTTCAAATGGACACGGGTTTATTCTGATAGCCATTGATTACTTCACAAAATGGGTAGAGGCTGCATCTTACAAAGTTGTGACCAAGAAAGTCATCGCAGATTTTGTCAAAGATCGTATTGTTTGCCGCTTCGTAGTTCCCGAGTCTATTGTTACTGATAATGCTGCCAATCTCAACAGTGATCTGATGAAAGCCATCTGTGAAACTTTCAAAATCAAGCACAAGAATTCCACAGCCTATAGACCTCAGATGAATGGAGCCGTAGAAGCTGCCAACAAAAATATCAAGAAGATACTAAGAAAGATGGTAGAAAACCACAACAATGGCACGAGAAGCTACCCTTTGCTTTGCTAGGATACCACACTACAGTTCGCACATCAACCGGGGCAACTCCCTACATGCTGGTTTACGGTACCGAAGCTGTCATCCCAGTCGAGGTAGAGATTCCTTCTTTAAGAATCATACAGGAAGCTGAACTCAGCGATTCAGAATGGATTAGGAGTCGCTACGAACAATTGGCCCTTATAGATGGAAAAAGGATGAACGCAGTATGTCAAGGTCAACTTTATCAGAACAGAATGTCCAGAGCTTTCAACAAAAGGGTCAAACCAAGGAAATTTGCACCAGGACAGCTGGTGCTGAAGAAGATTTTCCCACATCAAGATGAAGCCAAAGGGAAATTCTCTCCCAACTGGCAAGGTCCTTATATGGTTCACAGGGTGTTAACAGGAGGAGCACTCATACTCGCAGAAATGGACGGAAAATCTGGCCAAAACCAATCAATTCGGACGCAGTCAAGAGATACTATGCTTAGATTATTTATATTTCCTCATCTGATGTAATTGAACTACGCTTGACCTGATTCCCGTTTAAGAGGGGATACGTAGGCAGCCTTATGGGTTCGGTTATATCATAATAAAATTTCCATTCCCCCCTCCCAAGATCAGAAACTGGGGCAGAATTTTGAGAGGGACCCTCAAAATTCCGGAGCAAGTCCAGCTGACGCCAACATATGCCAGACGATTAGAAATCGGTTAAGAAACTGGGGCAGAATTTTGAGAAAGATTCTCAAAATTCTGAATAAGGTTCAATAAGACTCGTTACTCGCAAGTGGCCAAAGGATCATCTACCAAACCGGGGCAGAATTTTGAGGACCCTCAAAATTCTAACATGAGAAAGCTGCAATGTCTCTGAAACATGTTACAGTCACTAGTTCATCTAAAAAATACTTGATATTTCAATATGTTTCTAAATAACTCTATTTTTTATCAATAATTGCATATTTTCGAAAACTCTATTTTCGTAACAATCAGGTGTTACCCAGGGAAACTCAAATAAGGCCCCCAAAATGGAACAAAGTAAGGCCAATGGACAAACGCCCGAACCAACCTCCCCTCACAAAACTTACAATTTTTCTTTGAGCGCAGGCACATCGGACGCAACGGTAACATCCGCAAAAAATATACACGCAACAAGATCACTATCAATCGGACCATCAGACACCGAATATATCTCCAGCTAAAACATATACTACTCTTATTTGCTACTCGCTCTTTGCATGGGACTAAGCCTTGTCCCGCATACTTGCATGAGGCTAATCCTTGCCTCTCTATCTTGCATGAGGCTAATCCTTGCCTCCATATTTGCATGAGGCTAATCCTTGCCTCCCTATCTTCCATGAGGCTAATCCTTGCCTCCATATTTGCATGAGACTAATCTTTGCCTCCCTATTTGCCTAAGGCTAATCCCTGCCTCCGCATCTGCATGAGGCTAATCCTTGCCTCCCTAATTGCATGAGGCTAATCCCTGCCTGCACATTTGCATGAGGCTAATCCTTGCCTCCATATCTGCATGAGGCTAATACCTGCCTCCACATTTTCATGAGGCTAATCCTTGCCTCCATATCTGCATGAGGCCAATCCTTGCCTCCCCATTTGCCTGAGGCTAATCCCTGCCTCCATATTTGCATGAGGCTAATCCCTGCCTCCATATTTGCATGAGGCTAATCCCTGCCTCCGTGCTTGATGAGGCTATCCCTGCCTCCACATCTGCATGAGGCTAATCCTTGCCTCCGTATTTGCATGAGACTAATCCCTGCCTCCGCATTTGCATGAGATTAATCCCTACCTCCACATTTGCATGGGGACTAAGCATTGACCCTCCTTGCATAAATATCGATCTATTCTGGTACTATCTATTTGTTTGGGCTAAGCTCTACCTTCATTTCACAAGACTAAGCCTTGTCTTGGTAACATCATACTATTGCATCTCATGGGCTGAAATATCGCCAATCTACCAAAGGCGTCATAGTCTAAAGGCATCATCCTCATAGCCGGAAGACACCATGCCATGGCCTGAGGATCTCTCAAATTCGCATATCATTGTTCAAAGGCATCATGGTTCAGAGGCACCATCTTCATGGCCCGAGAACATCACTTCATGGCCTACGAGTCCCGCACTAAACAATTCATGGCCCAGGACATCATGGTCTAAGGATGTCATCCTTAACCGTCCGAAGACAACTTTCATGGTCCAAAGGGAATCTGCATCATGTTTAAATTTTCGCACAAATACATGTTTGTAGCGTCTTTTATCTGCGGGTGACCGGTAAGCGACCGCTATCCCAGCAGGAGCGACCTCGCTCCAGTTCTTTCAACTATCTCAAACTTGACCATTCACCATAACCACTCTCGCACCCATTCCGAAATCTCGTGTTCGTTCTTGTAAAGACCTCATTGGTATATTCCGCCGATGGATCCAGAACCACACATGGCCTGAATCCTGTAAAATCAGGGATATGTAGGCAGCTCAAAGATCGAAGTCCGGCCTCTATCTTTCAAAACATCCCATCCGGTCAAAATTGGCCATCATGTCTTTACCCGAAAACTCTTTCATCCTTCCCGGGTATAGAGGGGCAGCTGTTGATACCTAATTTTTTCCGTAATATTTTCAAACTATGCTTTGGCACCAATTAGTATTTGTCATACAATTTCTGCATTTTTATAATATTTTAATTAATTTATCCCAGCATTTTATTTATAAAACAATCATTGATTGCATCACAAAATAGTTCCATAATAATTTTTGTGGCTTAATTTTATCATTTGCATTTGTATTAAGTTTCAATTATTGCACCAATAGCCACGTTTGTATTTTTTGGATGCAATTGCAATTACTTTGCAATTATAGCCTATGCATGCATTATTACATTATTTTACCAGAAAATAGCCTTTTATATTTTTAAAATATTAAATAATTACTTTAAAACATTTCCATGCATGAAAATTATTTTTTATAATTTATTAACCATTTTCTAAAAATTGTTTTAGCAATTAATTATGTATTTAACAAATAGTCCCTTTTTCATTCGGACCTAGCCTATTAAATCAGCCCAGTTTTGACCCCTTTAATACCAGCCCAATTCACCCAAGCCCAATCTGTACATACCCGACCCAAGATCCCCATCAATCGTGGCCGTTGATCCTTTAGATCAACAGTCCACATCAATACTTACCTTTTTTAATCAAACGACCCCCTAAACCCTAATCATTTCCTCCATACAGCCGCCCTGAAACCCCTTCCTCTCCAATGCTCTCAAAACCTAACCTTAATTCCGGTTCGATTTTGAGTAAGATCTTCCTATGTCGCCTTAGATCTATGGATTTCTAAGCTTGTTTCTTCACCTCTGTGTTGTTCTTCTCGAAACCCTAATTTTTTGTCCTTTGAACTTCTCAGATCTGTGCAAGATCTGAGATAGATCGAACTTATTTCACATGAGTTTTACAAGAACCTTCTGATTTTCGAATGGTTTTCCATTTTTTCTAAACTAGGGTTTCCCCGAAAATTTCTTTCTCCAAAACTTTTGATAATTTTGAGTGTTTAATCTTATGTTTCTTATGTTTTCTAACCGATTTCGCAAGATTTTGCTTTAACCCCAACTCGTTTATGCTAAAAACCCTAATTTTTCGACATTTTGTTTGGATTCTAAGTTTGTCCGGTTTACTGTGTACTGACTTTGTCCTATGCTTTGGTTCCTGTGATTTTTCTTTAGCCTAATTAGATGTCTTGTGATTTTTACTAATGTGCCTCTATTAAGGTTCTTGGTTTGACTTTTTACCGATTCTATGTGTATATATTCATTTTTGCCTATTCATGGTAAAGCTATATTTTCACCCTTAAATCAGTGTTGATTTGAATTCTTGATTTATCAATCTGTTTCCTGACTATTCCTTTCTTGCCTTATTTGAAATTGTCTGCGATACTTGCTGACTCCTTGCATGATTCTTTCCTTAATTAAACCCTTGACTATTGTACTCTGAAGCTCTTTATTTTTGGTTTGATTTGAATTCTTTTCCTTAATAAGATCTCTAATTCTTACTTCTTTACTCGATCTAATTGAACCTGTTGCCTTAATTAGTTCCTGTCATTACCGTTGGTTGTTTTTCCTTAATTAAAGGAGAAAACTATGCTGAATCTTCGTGCAATTGATTCTGAAATTCCTTAATTACTGATTGTTGATTGCTTTACCTTAATTGCTCTACTCTTGAGCTACTATATAAACTCTCTTTATTTTAACCTCTACACACGAACGTTAGTTTCTCCACACTCTCAAAGGCTCTCTATTCTCTTTTGTTACTTGCAATTCTCACTAATCCAGCCGGCTGTAAGCCAAGGCTGGCTATTTGCACCATCTTTGCTCTATACTCTATATTCTCTCCTTGACTGGTATGTCCTGATTCAATTCACATCCCAAAACTATGTGTTTCTTTGTTGCTGCAGTTCATTAGTTGTGATTTCCAGTTCTATTTGCTATTCTGTTGTCATATGCTCAATGTGTAACCAGCATGCTTAGATCACACTGCCTAATTACTGTATCACTCGGCATGTTTAAGTTGTTCTGTTAAAAGCTATGACTAGTAATTGTTTAGCATGCCCAATTCTGCTTTAGATAATTGCATGAATCCTATTTGTTCACTAGTGTGTCCAAGCTACATTGTTTGTTTACTGTCTCACCCAGCATGTCTAAATTCTGCTTGTCCTATATGTGATTAGTATTTCTAAACTTTGAATGCTTCATGAAGTGCTTATCTAAGTCTTACCTACTCTACTTCACAAATGAGATCCTGTTAAGACATCTAGTCCTTTCAAAGGTATTATAGTTGTGTGTATTGGTCATGTCTAAGACCTATGTGTTCTCAACATATCTTTGCTGTAATCTTTGTAACTAACTTGTCAATTCCACAACTTCTTGAGGAATCTGTGTATCTGTTTGATATCACTAAGGTGCATTCTATGTGTCCCCTACCCCTTTCTCCTTGTGTGAAGTCTGTTTGCCAAAGTATTTTCTGAGGCTGTTCTGGGACTGGTATTCTGATTTCAAGATGTTCTTTTTCATGCTTTTCTAACTAGTGTTTTACTCAAACCAGTACAGGTTTTTAGAAACTCTTTTTTTATTCCTAAGACCTTCCTTTATACTGTTTACCAAACTCTTTCAAATCATTATGCACTCTCACATTACTCTTAGATTACTAAGTCCTGCCCTCTAGTATGTGTACTGCCTTGAGACCCTTGAGATCTCTCTGAACTCTGGCATATCAGGGCTGGCACTTCCACACTGCACATAAATCACTTCTTATTTGAGAAAAGGTCTGGGTGTGAGCACTGTCCGGGATCCTTGAGGTCCTTAGGGAAGTCTGACACACCTAGACATGAAATTAGCTATGGAACTTTGAGCACTTGAGGCTACTGAAGGCGTGGAAACTACTTTGGGCCTACTTCAGGCTCCTTATAATTTAATGTATATTTATATTTATGTAATTCATTCAATTCTTGGTCTGTAATAATTAATTGTAAACAAACATTGGGGTGACTAGTGAAAAGGGAGGGTAGTTGTATATTGTGGGTAAAGTTGGGTAGATAACATGCCTATAGGGTTTATTTTGATTGACATGTGCTGTGTTAGACAATCTGCCTATAGGATTTCTTGGTTGAAATGAATTCTACCTGCTCCATTTCATATAATTAGATATCACGCCTATAGGATTTAAAATCAACTTTAATAGAAATCATGCCTATAGGGATTTCGCTTTTGGTCAAATATATTCTGCTTGTTTCACCTTATGTTTAATTAGAAATCATGCCTATAGGATTTAAATCAGCTTTAATTGGATCTAAAACTAGTTTAACTCATGTTTGTAGATTCTGAATCATTAATCAATCTATTCGTTTCTTTAATAAGTTTTCAACGCTGCATTAATCAATATCACTAGAAAGCATGCCTATAGGATTCAAATTGCCCGTTTAAGGTTGCTTACTGTTTTACTACATTACTGATCAATGATTAGATACCATGCTCATAGGACATCACTATTATACGCCTAGGCAAGCCTATAGAGCGACTAAAATTCTGCAAACTATAAAACTACGCCCTGTATTTGAGACCGCTCATATTCAACGGGTTTAAGAATCAGTAGGCAAATGGATTAAGTTCTTTTACACCTTGGTCCTAACTCAATAATGCATATTCTCTGCTCACCTAGATATCCTGTTCTAGGGCCTCTTTTAAATACCTAAAACTGTGTTTAAGACGTGCACTTGCTTGCTCTGTTTGTGGAGGTAAATATGAGCCTTTAGTCGTTCTCTCTTTAGTGCAGTCCTAATTGTTTTTGGTTGACGCCTAGATTTTCCTCCTTTAAGTACCTTAGGATGGTCTAGAACTACCTAAATTAGAGGTCCTAAATACCTCCAGGGCCACAAGGATGGGACGGGTAGTGCACGCATAGGATATCTTTCAAGGTTGCTAGAACGCTTTAGGCTATGACCAAGGGTGGGGGGGTGGGGGGGATTGGGTAGTAAGGATATGATGACTACGCGCTAATGTCATGTGTAGCCCCTCATTAAGGAGTGATTACTGGGCATTGTGTGGGTATGATCCTATAGGCTAACCAACCTAGGACCCCTCTTTCCCAATTCCCGTTGTTTAAATGAATTCACTTTTCTTTACATATGTGCAAATTGTTCAAATCTCTCTCTTGCTCCCATTACCTGAATCGTACCTGTATTTAGAATATGAAAACATGCCTTCATTTGCAAATATGCGTTGAAACTGTTTACTTGTTCAAAATGACTGATTCATATAAGTTCGGCCGGGACCCACCGTTGTGGACCGCGAAGGGTGCCTAACACCTTCCCCTCAAGGTTATTTCGAACCCTTACCCTAATATCTGGTAATGCAACTAGTTACATACTTTAGGTGCCCTAACGCACCATAATACGTTAGGTGGTGACTCTTCAAATACCCAATTCTCAAAAGGAAACGAGTCGATTCCCCATGAGTGTCGAAACCCGGACTTTCTCCGCGAGGAGGAAAAAAAGGGGGCGTGACAGATGACACGTTTAGGAATCACCTATGTAAGTGTGAAGTGTTAGCCGCTTCAAGGAGAATTTTGCAAGGCCAGTTCTCTATGCACTGATGAAACCAGGCGGTGTTCATAGCTGAAACGAACACAACAATGAGAACCAAAGACGGTTAAGGGTTGGTTGTGTGACTTGTGGTTGTCTAGGTATACACCAAAGTTCTACGGTTCAAAGATATCAACTCTACCGATTGATCGAGTATATCCGACATAAGTTCACTACGGAAAGTTCAAAGGAAACCTACTTATCTAGATGCAATTAATCCTTGCTTGCGAATCACACAGTTTTTCATGCATACTTCCGTGATATAGCCATTCCCCATTCATGTGGGGGATTGTTGGGTTTTTAAGCTATTAATGCTTAAAATAGGGTGAATGGGAAATGGAGGGAAAATGAAATATTTGAGTAATATTTGAGTTTCCCTCCTTGATTGTCCCATATGGGAAGAGGAAAAGGTTTTTGATGGGTATATAAGCAATTGCTCTTCTTCTAGCTCATAAAGAGTTGAGAAGAAGGCAAGCCTCGCGCCGTCACCGTCGCCGTCATCGCTCGCTCGCTCGCTCGGCTCGGCTCGGCTTCGGCTTCGGCTTCGGCTTCAGATTCGGATTTGGATTTGGATTTGGATTTGGTCAAATAATCGATGGATTGATTAATTTTTGGACCAAATTTATTTGTTAATAGTAAATATTAACAGAAATGTTATTAAATATTTGGTTTAATAACAAAATATTAATATTAAAATAAATATTAATATTAAATCCAATTCAGTTATCCAATTCTCAGTTTTCTGTTTTTGTAACAGAAAATTAACTACCCTTCAATTTTTCTTCTTTATTGTTGAGTAGCCATTTATGTTATGGCATTTATTCTTTGGCCGTTTTGCAAAAATAGCCATTCTGAAGAGTTGCACCTCTTCATATTTCAACCCAACTTTGGCTATAAATACAAGTCCATTCTCTCAGATTTTCCATACGAATTTTTTGAGTTCTTCTCCTTTCTTCTGCATATTTTAACTTCAAAGAAAGCAACAGTAAGTGCGATTTGCTACCGAACTTTGTGTTCGCTGAAACACTAGGGTTTGAAGTACCACTACACCAGTGTGTAATTCGTTCTATCCTAGGAGGAAATAATCCATAACCTTGGGTACTAGGAGGGGATTAAATTCCTTAAGGAAACACTGTGAATTCAGTGAGCTCGAATTGGTTTTTTTATTTTATTTCGTTTACATTTCTGTTTATGTTATTTTATTTTCTCCAGAATTTTTTTACAAATAGAGATCACTAACAGAACAAGCATTCCAAATGAGAATAGTCAAATCCATGTACACTAATCTTTCTTTTTAAAAAAAATTAAGAGGAAAAATGATGGGTTCACGGGAAAAAGAAGAGAAATAGAATGTAGGGTAAAAGTTAGCTTTAATTAGAATAATATATTAGAATATAATAATAATCAACAACCTTTTTTTCATGTTCACGTATCCTTCTCCATGCACTCAATCATGTCACTACAAAGTGTCTAATTGGCACAAATATGGTTTAGTTGAAGGGCCTGATAGGAACAACTCTATGTTTAGGTGTCCAAGTGACAAAAAAGACCAAGTTTAAGGGTCTAGTTATGTATTCTGCCCTTTTTTAAAGTAGGATATATGGGTAGGTTTGGGAAATGAATATATGGAACATGTCAATTTCCTTACCAAAAAGGGCCAACACAATTAATAGCTTTCACACTAGCATGATAGCTAATTACAAACACTAAATAAATATAAGCAACAACTCTAAAGAATCCTTCAATTGTCTCTTTCGCAAAGAATTAAAGCACCACTCAATCAATTGCATAGGAGACTAAATTGTAAGTTAACCAAGAATAAATGTGGCTAATTTCATATTACTCAATAAAAAATGACAAAGTGCTTGCTTATAATGAACATATATATATATATATATATATATTTTTTAGTTTCTTCAAATAGTAACCTTTATGTGTTAATATATTGAGTTTTTGCGAACCATTTGACATAAATAAATAGGGTTCTAATTAGGCTGGAACGGGCAATAACAGTATCATTTATGCGCAATTATATAGGCTCGTCTCAAGTTTTTTTTAGGAAGTGGAACGATGAGAATTGAATCCCGACTTGTTGTGTGAAAGACTTTCACCGATACCATTAGGGGCCGTTTGGTAGGATGTATAAGAATAATGCTGAATAAGGTGTATTAGTAATGCAGGGATTAGTAATGCATGGGTTAGTAATACAAGCATTAGTTATGCAAAGATTATTTCTTATTCATTGTTTGGTGTGGTGTATTAAAATTGATATCCCTTGCATAATTTTTAAGAAAACTATTTATTTACAAATATGCCCTCCATATTCTTTAGCTTTAAGGGACTTTAAGGATAATTTTGCCTTTAACCATGCTAATGCATGCATTAATAGCCTTAATATTGCTAATACCATGGTTTTGCTATGCAATAGTTATATATAGGATAATACCAAATAGGGTGTATAACTGATGCTTGTATTAGTTATACATAGATTGAAAAAGTATACCAAACAAGATTTTACTAATACACAAAGCTAATGCATGCATTATTTTCTCTAATGCACCCTACCAAACGACCTCTTAGAATAGAAGCCTAGGTGATACCACACCTATCCGACTAGTAAAAATCGAACTCACACCTATTATGTAGAGATTCTCACCTATTTAGAAGAAGAGATTAGACAAAAAAATTTTGTGGAGGGGTCTACAAAATTGTGCTTTCCTTTTTTAAGGAAAAAAAAAAAATACAGTATTAGACTTTTGAATAGTGGCACACGTGTATACATCATAAAGGGAGGCTAACTATCTTTCACCTAAAATAGTCCACAAAAAACACAAGTTCCAATATCTCTAACATGCTATACCTTTTATAGACATGGTCAAGTAAATAGATAATAAAACAAATCCTGTTATAAAATAATAAAAGAAGAAGAAGAGTATTACAGAGGAAAAATTGGGAGAGAGAATTCTTATTGATTTGGGATGAATTACAATGGAATAGAACCTTCTATTTATAGGGAGAGGGTGACTTAGCCACCAAGCAATGAACCCTAGAATCTCTCTAAATATGGACATTCACCATAAATAGGATTCTATTTATAACACTCCCCCTGAATGTCTATTCAACAGATAATGTGCCTCGTTAAAACCTTAACTAAAAGAAAACCCAATGGGAAAAAAAATTCTAGAAAAGGAAAAAGAGTACACATGTTTAGAAATGCGCCTATTGGTTGCCTCGTTAAAAACCTTGCAAGGAAAACCCAGTGGGACAAAACCTTGTAAGGGAAAAAGAGTGCAACGCGCATTAACTCCCCCTGATGAGAGCGTCAATTCACATCCTTGAGCCTTCGCATCCCGATCTTGTACACTAGCTTCTTGAAGGTTGACATTGGTAGAGATTTTGTGAACAAATCAGCCATATTATCACTTGAACGAATTTGTTGCACATTGATATCACCATTCTTTTGAAGATCATGTGTGAAAAATAACTTTGGTGAAATGTGATTTGTCCTATCTCTTTTTATGAATCCTCCCTTCAATTGAGCTATGCATGCTGCGTTATCTTCATACAAAATCGTGGGTAACTTGTCATATTTCAAACCACATTTGTCTCGAATAAGATGTATTATAGACCTCAACCACACACACTCTCGACTTGCTTCATGAATAGCAATTATCTCAGCATGATTAGATGAAGTAGCCATAATTGATTACTTAGTCGATCGCCAAGATATGGCAGTGCCTCCACAGGTAAACACATAACCTGTTTGAGACCGAGCCTTGTGTGGATCGGATAAATACCCAGCATCGGCATAACCAACAAGATCAGGACTGCAATTATTGCCATAAAATAAGCCCATATCGGTAGTTCCTTTTAGATACCGCAATATGTGTTTGATTCCATTCCAATGTCTCCTTGTGGGAGCAGAGCTATATCTTGCTAAGACATTAACTGAAAAAGTTATGTCAGGCCTTGTAGTATTGGCAAGATACATTAATGCACCAATTGCACTAAGATATGGTACTTCAGGACCAAGTAGCTCTTCATTCTCTTCTTGAGGTCGGAATGGATCCTTATTCACATCAAGTGATCGAACAACCATCGGAGTACTTAATGGATGTGCTCCATCCATGTAAAACCGTTTCAGTACCTTTTCTATGTAGGCAGATTGATGAACAAAAATTCCGTTTGCCAAATGTTCAATTTGCAAACCAAGACATAATTTTGTCTTTCCGAGATCTTTCATCTCGAATTCCTTCTTTAAATAATCAATTGCCTTTTGGAGTTCTATAGGAGTTCCAATAAGGTTTATGTCATCAACATATACGGCAAGTACAACAAATTCCGATATGTTTTCTTTATAAAAACGCACGGGCAAATGGCATCATTTATATAGCCTTCCTTTAATAAATACTCACTAAGACGATTATACCACATTCGTCCTGATTGCTTTAGACCATACAAAGATCTTTGCAATTTGATCGAAAACATTTCCCGGGACTTTAAATTATGTGCGTTTGGCATTTTAAATCCATCGGAAATTTTCATGTATATCTCATTATCAAGTGAGCCATAAAGGTAGGCGGTAACCACATCCATTAAATGCATGTCAAGCTTTTCATGGACAGCAAAACTAATGAGATAACGGAACGTTATAGCATCCATAACGGGTGAATATGTCTCTTCATAATCGACACCAGGCCTTTGTGAAAATCCTTGTGCAACAAGGCGTGCCTTATATCTTTGTACCTCGTTTTTCTCATTTCTCTTGCGTACAAAGACCCATTTATAGCCAACAGGCTTAACACCATTAGGTGTTTGGACTACAGGCCCAAAAACTTCACATTTTGCCAGCGACTTCAACTCTAATTGGATTGCTTCTTGCCATTTTAGCCAATCAAGTCTTTGTCGACATTCTCCAACAGACTGAGGTTCAAGATCCTCACTTTCTTGCATAATGCTAGATGCAACATTATATGCAAAGACATAATCCACCACTATATCCACTCGATTCAAATTTGTCTCAATATCGATTGGATTTATTGATAGTTCCTTATTTTCTTGAGTCTCGGGCTCAGTGGATTCCTCATGAATCTCAGAATTTATTAAATCGTGGATTTCTTCATGAGATTCTTTCGTAGTGTCATTTTGATCATTTGTTTTCCTTTTTCTAGGATTTCGATCTTTGGAACCTAATGGTCTGCCACGTTTAAGGCGTGCTTTTGACTCATTAGCTATGACACTAGAAGATTGTCCAATAGGGACATCAATACGGATTGGAACATTCTCCGCAGGGATATGTGATTTTGTTATCCTTTTCATATCCGTAAATGCATCTGGCATTTGATTTGCTATTCTCTGCAAATGAATAATCTTTTGCACCTCTTTTTCACAAATTGAGGCGCGTGGATCAAGATGAGATAATGATGGATTTTTCCACAAAATTTTTCGTTTGGTTTCACCAACTTCTCCCCCTAATTTTGGGAAAAGTGTCTCATCGAATCGACAATCTACAAATCGAGCAGTGAATAAATCCCCCGTTAATGTTTCAAGATAGCGAATAATGGAGGGCGATTCAAACCCAACGTATATTCCTAACCTTCTTTGGGGACCCATTTTGGTGCGATATGGCGGTGCTACAGGCACATATACTGCGCATCCAAAAATTCTTAAATGGGATATATTAGGTTCATGACCCAAAACTAATTGCAACGGGGAATATTTATGATAATTTGTCGGTCTGAGACGAACTAGCATTGCTGCATGTAAAATGGCGTGACCCCAAACAGAAGTGGGCAGCCTGGTTTTCATGAGTAACGGTCTTGCTATCAATTGCAGACGTTTAATTAAAGACTCTGCAAGACCATTTTAAGTGTGAACATGAGCTACAGGATGTTCCACTTTTATCCCAATTGATAAGCAATAATCATTAAATGCTTGGGATGAAAACTCAGCAGCATTATCAAGTCTAATAGACTTAATTGGATTATCGGGAAATTGTGCCCGTAATCGAATTATTTGTGCCATTAATTTTGCAAACGCGAGGTTGCGAGATGACAATAGGCATATGGGACCATCTAGAAGATGCGTCTATTAAGACTATAAAATATCTAAACGACCCACTAGGTGGGTGAATAGGTCCACAAATGTCCCCTTGTATACGTTCCAAAAACGCAGGGGACTCAATTCCAACCTTTGTTGGTGATGGTCTAATAATTAACTTGCCTTGATAACAAGAAGTGCAAGAAAATTTATTATTTAAAAGAATCTTTAAATTCTTTAATGGATGCCCATTTGAGTTTTCTATAATCCGTCTCATCATAATTGATCCAGGGTGTCCCAATCGATCATGCTAAAGTACAAAAGTATTGGAATCGGTAATCTTTTGGTTTACAATAGAATGTGCCTCAATTGCACTAATTCCTGTCCAATACAGGCCACAAGACAAAGATGGGAACTTCTCAATAGCCCTTTTCTGGGCAGAGACATTTTTGGTAATGATGAGATATTCAAGATTATTCTCATCTATTGTCTCAATATGATATCCATTTCGACGGATATCTTTAAAACTCAACAAGTTCCTCTTGGACTTGGAGGAGAACATTGCATTCTCTATAATAAGTATTGTTCCCTTAGGCAGAGTTATAGTAGCTCTTCCAGAGCCTTCAATTAATTTACTACTACCAGAAATTGTAGTAACATCTGCCTTACACATACTTAAATGAGAGAAATATTTCTTCTCTTTGAATATTGTATGTGTTGTACATGAATCAACTAAGCAAATATTTTTACAATTGAACTTTGATCCAAGTTTGTTTTGTGAGATATCCATATTTGCTTCCCATGGTTTGACATACAAAAGAAATATACAAATAAATATTAGTATTTTCAGAGATAAAGAAAAAATACCGTAAGACACAATCTTTGATTGAACAACTTGATTAGGAAACAAAATTTATTAAAATTCTTTACAGATTAACATGAAAGACTTAGATGGTATACAAGGATTAATATATGTTGGTACGGGGTGTGTTTTCAGAAGGCATGCACTTTACGGGAAGAAGGAGTTGAAGGTTAGACCTTTATGTTCTTAACGAATAATAGTTTTTTTTTTTTCGTTTAGCACTGATTAGTGGAGATGAAAAGACTAACTTATGTTGCTGCATTACAGTAGTAAACATGGATTCACGCCTGGCTTAAAAATTCGTATAGTGTCAGTTGATTTAAAAACTTTAGCAAATAGTTTCAACTGATAAATTACAACTGATACCAACTATAAATTTTGACCACTCTCAAACTTTATTCAACGACAGATTATACTAATTCGACATACTAATTAAAACTACTACTCATGTAAACTACGATAATTACATGATGTTTATTCACTAACTAATATGAATAAGCAAAATAAAATAAAATAAAATCAAACTACTTAATCTTCTTTAACCACAGATCCATCACCGATCAAGTGGTCTATTTTTTCATCAGGGCGCTCAAAGAAGTCTGCCACATCTAAGTGGGTGATGTCAAATTCATTGTCATAGACAAAATTAGCTTCAGGGCCTTTATTCTTTAGAGATGTTTGATAAAGCTCAACCAAATGTCTTGGTACACGACAAATATTTGCCCAATGCCCTTTTCCACCGCAACGATAGCATTCAGTTTCTGAACCATTTGCTTTTGGCTTCTCATCTTTCCCTTTCCACTTTTGGTGGTTATTTCTCTTTGGGGGATGATTAACACCAGGAAAATTTCTTCCTTGTCTACGGCCACGACCACGGTTACGACTATGATCACGATCACGACTACGTATAGAGTCACGGCCTTTTCCACGCTTAGCATAATGGGAATACACCTCATCCACTTCAGGCAATGGTGTAGACCCAGTGGGTCGATTTTCGTGATTTCTCATGAGCAAGTCATTGTTTCGCTCAGCCACAAGAAGAAGAGAAATCAGCTCAGAGTACTTCTTGAAACCTTTCTCTCTGTACTGCTGTTGCAGAACCATATTGGAGGCATGAAACGTTGTAAACGTTTTTTCAAGCATATCATAATCACTGATAGTATCTCCACAGAGTTTCAATTTAAAAGTAATTCTGAACATCGCAGAATTATATTCAGAAACAGACTTAAAGTCTTGGAGCCTCAGATGAGCCCAATCATATCGTGCTTGTGGAAGAGTGACCAACTTTAAGTTGTCATATCTTTCTTTTAAGTCATTCCACAAAATAAGTGGATCTTTGACTGTGAGATATTCAATTTTCAACCCTTCATCAAGGTGATGGCGCAAGAAAATCAAGGCCTTAGCACAGTCTTGGGTGGATGCTTTATTTCTGTCTTTAATGGCGTCTCCAAGACCCATTGCATCTAAGTGGATTTCAGCATCCAACACCCATGTCATATAGTTCTTGCCCGAAATTTCAAGGGCAACGAACTTTCTTTTCATAATGTCAGTCATAATTAAAAAGAGGAGAAAATTACCTTAATCTTCTCAAAGAGCTTCTTGAGACGGTAGAGTCTCGTGCTGATAACGTGTTATAAAATAATAAAAGAAGAAGAAGAGTATTACAGAGAAAAATTGGGAGAGAGAATTCTTATTGATTTGGGATGAATTACAATGGAATACAACCCTCTATTTATAGGGAGAGGGTGACTTAGCCACCAAGCAATGAACCCTAGAATCTCTCTAAATATGGACATTCACCATAAATAGGATTCTATTTATAACAAATCCCTCCTTCTCATATTATTTGTCACGATTTCTAAAAATAGTTATCTAAAATTATTTGTTATTTCAAAAATTTATACAAAATAAATTATATTTTCCTATTTTATCTTTAATAATGATTGTTCTTGAAAATAAAAATAACACATAAATAAAGTAAATATTTAATAAAGATAGATCATATCTTAAGACATAAATAAGGGTAAAATAGTTTAAAACCCCTCCTAATTAATGTTTTTTAAGGTGCGTGTAAAAGAAAAACACGACAGATAATTTAAGATGGAGGAAGTATATGTACAATTAATTTATTATATTACATCACGTCGTTCGATGGACGGAGCTACTCGATATTAATATTGATAGCAGTAGCAAGTATTCCACAACCTATACAATAGAAGATGGCAAATATCCGGTGAAATAGTCAAGGTGCGACGCAAACTAACCCGGACACTTCTTTGATGAAAGGAGTTTATTATGTTACATCAAATACTTTGCTTCTATCTTTTTACCCACCAAAATGCCAACCCCATTTTCTTCTTCAAGTGCCAAAGGGAATCCACTTCTGCTTGCTATTTCCATTGTCAATTCCTTTTCATCCTCCTTTAAAGTATAAAAGCTTGTCCTGCCCTCAACTTTTGATATGTGGCTCTTTTACTTATTTGTGCATGTACATTTCGCGCGCTTTTCTGCTAGTATCTGCAAAGAATCCAAGAAAAAAGGAGATATTACAGCGTCTTAAAATAGGATCTAAGCGAATCCAAGATTTAAAGTCAGTCAGCCGATTCTGCTTCTTATATATGTGCCTTTTTTTCCTCACACACATATAGTCCGAGCTAAACGCAATGAGTTCTCTCGATCTGCCACTGGATTTAATTGCTCATTGTGATCCAAAGTACTTTAGTATTTACCTTGACTTGTTTCTCCAGCTCTTTAATGTAATCTACAGCAAAATCCAACATATCTGCTGTATTTGTTTGCTGCAATGTATTGAAAAAAACAGAATGAATACAGTAAATTTCTACTACTATATCAGATTTTGGCGAAAATTCATAAGTACCTTGTCCATGTTAGGAACAAGATCTTGCAGCCTCCTCATTCTATCGCTTATTTTTGTTCTTCTCACCTAAAAATTATTTCAACAACCATAAGGATGAAAGCCGTTTCGCTTTTTCTCTACCCCGTCGTTACTTCTTAGATACATCAATTTGATCAAATCCAAATGTCACATGTTTACGAGTTTTTAGTGTTAAAAATATTTACCCTTTCTGCGATGCTACGAGGGTGAGTGGCGCAACCTCTCTTTGCTCTGACATTTAAGGGTGTTGAATCTTGCAAGAGTTTCTCCAGTGTACTTGTGGGCAAACTCAAATGATGAGATAATGGAATTGGCAGACGAGATAGACCTTCACTATTCTGATCATCATAAAAATCGCGTAGGTGTAAGACGAGGATTTTAATTAATCACGCGTACAACACCTTTAATGACACACTAATAACAAAAGATTACCTGATTATCGGATGCATTTACATTAGAGAATGGCTCAATCTCAATGTCTTCAGCTTTGAGGAAATCGTCGGACAAAATGTGTGAATCTTCCCAAGAAGGAATAGGGAAATCCGTGATGCAACTCTCATCGTTCTTATGTTCATCGCCTATACTCTTTTCTTCCACGACTTTATCTCCAATTTCAGAGATTGGAGTCATTAGCCCTGGAGAAGCAGGAGGTTTCCCCGATGAGATTCCCACTTGAGTCTTGAATCTCTTCGGAGTCGACAATGAAGTTTCTGTTGTAGCATTAGCACCAGTTCCATAACTCCCTACGCCTCGCATAGCACCATATTCTGTCAAATGCTGGAATTTTAGCAAACTTAAACTCTATTGTCAGATTAAACAGTTGAGATGACCACAAATTTCTACTTAAAACTCATAAGCAAATCAAAATCTAACTATTGCTACATCATATTAGTGACCCTCTTATCTTTATTTAGAATATTTCACTAGAAATCACTTGTCATGAAAATATTTCAGCAGAACTCTACCTATATATATGACTATACCGTTCTTCGACCCGATATCTCTATTGTCATAGATGCAGTTTATAACAGGATGTCAATGTCAACAAGAATCCTATTTGTACCTTAAAGTTATCTAGATTTCAATTACCATCAGTAATATGAAGGGGAGCTTTGGCGTAATTGGTAAAGTTGTTGTCATGTAACTAGGAGGTCACGGGTTCGAGCCGTGGAAACAGCCTCTTGCATAAATGTAGGTTAAGGCTGCCTACAATAGACCCTTGTGATCCGGTCCTTCTCCGGACCGGATCGATGCACCAGAACTAAATGGAAAATTAGCCTATGAATCTTAATTAGTTAAAAGCACAAGCATTGTCCAATATGAAAAATATATACTATGAACATATAAGCTTAAAATGGATGTACTAATAATCTTCGTATCAGCACTGTAAATTCTATCAACATTGTTTAACCAAGAGTAAGCATACCATTTTCAATACTGATCAAGTCAAAGAATCCAGCAGGCGAACTGTTATAACGAGTAAGATTCGTATTACCACCACCAGCTCCAGCACCAACTCTACCACCTATATTCACAGGTGAAACACGAGTCGAATTCACTGAAGTCATGAATGTAAATGAATTATCTACAGCCTCCAATGAAGTGGCCGCCTTCGAATTGTCAATATGTTGTGGAGCTAAGTTTTGGTAATTCATTTCAGGTTCTTGTTTCACAATAAAATCTGATCTCACATTCATATTACTCATAGGATTGTCCTGAATTTGTTGAGTACTACTAAAATCACCCGAATTCGAGCCCTGATTACCAATACTAGCTACAAATTTCGCGAAAACTTGTTCTATATCACTACTATTCGAACCACGAGAGTTTTTTAATTGAGAAAAATCATCTCTTGTATAACCACAACCTCCACTAGTAATACTAGTACCACCATCACTACTAGGAGTACTACTTAATAAGCTAGAAAAATAAGAACTTGGTGCAGATTTATACCTAGTTAAACCTGAATTTACTGGTTGCTGCTGAAATCTACTATGATCCATTTTAATTCTTTTTTTTTTTAAAATGGTCTTTCCCTAATTTTCTACACATTAAAATACCACAAAAAAGGAAGAAAAATAAAACAAGAAAACACTATATTATACTTACATCAGCTCTTAGTTCACTCAAAGAAACTTACTTAGAGCTAATTTAAAGAGCTAAAACTGTTGATAAAATTCAGAGAAACTCAAAAATAGAAACTTAAAAATTAAAGATTTTCACATAAATCCTACTAGTAGAGAAGGGAAAAAAAACCCATTAAGTATGAAGCTAAAATTCAAGATAATTCACGTTTACAAAAACAGAAAAAGAAAAAATGAAAAGGGAATGACTTTAAATAGTAAGAAAATTTGTGAAGATATAGAATTTTTGTGTAAGAGTTATTTTAGAGTAAGCTAAGCTATAGAAGAAATGGATAAGATTAAAAATAAAGAGAGTAAGTTTTTAAAACAGTACACAACACAAACAGAGTCTAAAAGGAAAGAAAGACAAAAACACACAGACACACACTGAAGAAATGGAGAGACAGCGGCGGAGATGGTGGTGATGAGGTGGTGGCAGTAGATAGGAGAGTATTAGAGGTGGATGTAAACGGGGGTGGGGGTGGGTGGGGTGGGTGGTTTGTTTGGGGGGGGGGGGGTGAGGAGAGTGAAAAATAGTGAAGAGGCCAATGACAACTTAATTTAGCAACAGAGATCAGAGAGAGATCTCGGGCTTTCTTTCTTGGGAAGTTGGAACTGTTTTTCAAGACTATGTAATGTAATAAATAAATAATCTAATGTTGTTTCCTTTTTTATTTTTTATTTTTTTATCTAGTTTTTATTGACTTTCCTTTTATAGCCTTAAAGAATAAAATTTATTGCTCCCGTTATCTTAATACTATATGTTCACAACAGAACATAGTATTTGGTTTATGTTTAGTTGTCTTTATATTCCTTAAAATAAAAGTATATCAAATAGTTTTAATTTGTTAAAATGACTAATGTTTTAACATCTCAATTTGTTAAAATGACTAATATTTAATATCGGAGAAAGTAAAAAAAGGCAGTTTGACACATTAAGCTCCCCTATATGCGGGGTCGGGGCAAGACCCAGACCACAAGGGGTTTGTTGTGCGCAACCTTACCCTGCATTTCTACAAGAGGCTATTTCCACGACGAACCCGAGATCTCTTGTCGCATGGCAGCGCAACTTTGCCGGTTACGACATGGGCTCCTCTTCTAAATCAGAGAAAGTATCACCTAATAATTAGATATTATTGGTTAAATTATTTAAACGAATAATTTTCTGCAAAATAATACTCCATTAATTATGGAGAAATATCAAACATTCTAAAAACACTACAAAATATACAAGATTTGTAACGTTAATGGGAAACAAAGGAAATTGATTCTTACTCTCAAAACTTCTTGTTTTTCTTTTTACCTGTCAATTGTATTTTCAAGATAAATTCATCACCCCGATACAAAGTTCCCTTATGCAGGAAGGAAAAGCAAGCATATGAATCAAATTCTTTACCTTTTTAACTATTAAATAATAATCATCCTTTGTACAACGCTTTACTATAACAACCAATTTTTTTTTTTTTAAATTATGATTTCACATTTAAAAAAAAAAAATAGTCCGATGCACAAGGCATCTCACGTTCATGCAGGGTCCGGGAAAGGACGGCATCCTAAGGGATATGATGTAGACAGCTTAACGTAATGCAAGTATTAATGCCTGCTTCCACGACTTGAACCTGTGACCTATAGGTAGGGTGGCAAAATGGTTAAAAGAAAACAGTTAACCATCGATATTATCCACTAAAAATGGATAGGATAATGAACTTTTTGAAAACGGGTCAATATAGATAAGAACCATATTATCCATTTAGGATATGGATAACCAATGGGCGGGCAAATAAATCTAACTATTTTTGAAAACACCCCCTAATTTGAAAATAAAACTTTTTTACTTTTTTTTTTACTTTTGGTTTTTTAGTTGGTCAAATTCCCTTTTACTGTAAAGCAAGATTCTTTTTATATTTTTTTTTTTTAGTTGGTACAATTAAAACGAAACTAATTTAGTAAAATAAACTT
>NW_017676394.1:23286-26024 GCF_001879085.1 Nicotiana attenuata
AAGAGAGAGATCTTATGCAGGAAGGAAACAAGCATATGAATCAAATTCTTTACCTTTTTAAACTATTAAATAATAATCATCCTTTGTACAACGTTTTACTATAACAACCATTTTTTTTTTTTTTAAATTATGATTTCACATTTAAAAAAAAAATAGTCCGATGCACAAGGCATCTCACGTTCATGGCAGGGTCGGGAAAGGCCGGCATCCTAAGGGATATGATGTAGACAGCTTAACGTAATGCAAGTATTAATGCCTGCTTCCACGACTTGAACCTGTGACCTATAGGTAGGGTGGCAAAATGGTAAAAGAAAACAGTTAACCATCGATATTATCCACTAAAAATGGATAGGATAATGAACTTTTTGAAAACGGGTCAATATAATAAGAACATATTATCCATTTAGGATATGGATAACCAATGGAAAACTAATGGGTTTAATTTTACATTTGTAAAACCACAAATTGGATGTTCTCTCAAGTTTGGGAGACTAGGAATTCTCTAAAAGTAGTCATATTCATGAAGCCATGATAATATGGTTACTCAATATTATCCGCCGGTTAACCCTTTTTTATCCGTGTTAAATATGGATCGTGTTGGATAATTTATCCGTCTTTTCGTTACCCTTTTCAGCCGTCCCATATCCGCCCCCGCTCGTTTGCCACCCCTACTTGTAGGTCACACAAAGACAACTTTACCGTTGCTCCAAAGCTCTCTTTCGAAATCAATATTTTACATTAAGTTATAATATCTATTTTTTATAACAGAACTTCACTACAGGAGCTGAAATAGATTAAAAGATTACTTCCGGAGAGGAGAGGGGAAAGCAGCTAAGAATATTTTTGCTTTCTATCTATATATGGATATGATAGATTCATGATTTAATTGATACTTTGTCCATACACTTAATTTTTGGACCACAGTTGACTTGGCAACAAAAGAAAGAAGTCCATCTTTGTAATTATGGAAAGTCTGTGGTTGATTGAAGTTGAAGAAACTGTGGAAACATTTTACTCAAAATAGTAGGACTACTTTAGAAAACAAGAATATTTTCTTTACCTTTTTTAGAAAAAGAAAGGTAAGGAAAATCAGTTAAAGTATTCAGTTGTCTCATAATTAGCAATAATCTTAAGTGGCAAATTTATTAATCATGGTGTTTCTTGACGTACTTGAATAGTAGGTTTTATGTACAAAATTCATGAATGTTTTTAACTAATGTTTTAACGGATTTAATGAATAAAGTAGTAAATAATGGGTCTTTGAAATTTTAATTTATGCAACTCTAGATGATAAACTCTAAGACATCATTTACTAAGATGTCAATTCTATATGATAAGTCACCCAATTTTTTGGACAAAAAAAAAAATCGCATGCATGAAAGAAGTTAATTTACGTGATAGAATTAATGTTGAAAGCTTTCAATATCTCTATTATTGTAAAAAAGGGCAGTCTAGTGCACTAAGCTCCTGCTATACGCGGGGTTCGAGGAAGGGTCGGTCATTATCCTACATTTCTGCAAGAGACTGTTTTTAATAATAATAATATCTCTATTATTGTCTTAATTCTAAAAAGAGGCAAGTGGAATAAGAAAAACATTTCCTAAGCTTCCAAAATATTTTTATAATATTATGGCATGTACCATTATTCTTTAATGTTGTCTAAAAGCTCAACTTACAAAATTAACCTAAAAAGAAGTCTTTAATTTTAATTTGATGCTTGGGGTAAAAAAAATAGTCTATTAGATTTGAAATAACAAATGCATTTCAATTTTATTTTCTTGATAGCGATATTATTTGGGTCAACTTAACGCACCTTGATTACTTGATCGGATAATGCGTTATGTAAGGCATATTAACGGAGAAAACGTTTGCTACTAAAAAAAAATTCCATTTTCAAGACTTGAACATGAAATCAAAAACGACCTAAGGAACAATAGCCATTGCTTCGCTATGACCCTTACTCATTTTTTGTCGTTTTACAGCCATAAAATTAGAATTTCGCCCGATTCTCAGATTTTCGTGTGTTATAATCCACGTCATCTGATTCTAACCATCCCACCATAATATTTTATGGTAAAATAATTTCATTTTTATGGTTAGAGTGGTTAGATTAGCTTACTTAAGCACAAATCACTATGTAAACATAAAGACTAAAAATTCTTAAATTTTGAAAAAGTGATTTTCTAGGTAAACAGATGCACAGGTGTATGCTCTTTTTGTAATTTTCTCCTTTGTTTATATAAAGTATAAGTGCACAGGTGTATCCTCTATGATAGAGCCATAAAATAAAATTTCCAAATCCATTAAATAACAATAAATTAAGACATTGTTAATTCACTGATTACAAAGGTAGATTTAGTAATCTATGGAGCCTGACAAGGACTAATAAGATAATAATATATACTTCTCCCCTATTATAGGAGATTAGGAGAGGATTTAATTAATTCTTTTCTAAAGGATGTGATTATCCCTTTTGGTTCTATCTTTATTTAGGATGCTTACAGATGTTGACATATAAGACGTGTACAAAGATAATAAATTCTTCAGTTAAAGATAGGTACGAACTTTTATAATAAGACGAGTCAAAGATTTTTAATTCGGGTACTATCATTTTTAACGCCAGAAATTATTTACATTTGAAAATCGAAAAGTGCATAAATTTATATAATTTTTGTACATAATATATAATATATATATATATATATATATATATATATATATATATATATATATATAAT
>NW_017676394.1:26049-41347 GCF_001879085.1 Nicotiana attenuata
ATATTATGGTACAAAATAACATATTTGTATATTTTTTGTCTACTTTTTTTTTACAACGCTACACAATGTTAATTTTTCCTTTATAATTTTAGTACTGATACAGAGCAAGGAAAGACATTTATAAAATATTTGGGGTCCGTTTAGTGATAAAAAAAAAGTATCATTTTTTTCAATTTTTTTTTTTCACTTTTTTGGAATCAGCGTTTGGCCATGAAAATTTTAATTTTTCAATTGAAGTTGAATTTCAGAATTTTTCGGAATTTGAAAAACTCCAAAAACTATTTCCCACAATTTTCACTTCAAGGATCTCACAAAAATTCAAAAACAGCTACAACTTGTATTCACGTTACAAATGCAACTTAATTTTTTTTTTTTTTTTTTTCACTTTTTTCGGAATTTCACAATTCTCATGCAAACGCCCCATTTAAGTGGCGATGTTCACTCCTATCTTGTAGGAGTTTCTTCTTCCTTATGAGTAATCGAATGTACATATTTTGTTAAAAATTCATATTTAACAAAGACAATTAATGTCAATATCACCTCGATATATTATGTCTTTTTAGTGAGGTTGTATCCCTCCTTAAAAGGGTTACAAGTGTCGTTACTGTCATACAATTTTGAATATGATGCAATAAATTCCTTTGACCCACAAAATTTATTATGATTTTCAATTATTTTCTAATTTAAATCATTTTCTTTAAACATTATGAAGATAATAAAGAAAAAAACTTTTATTGTTACGCAGTCACATACACCACACCTTTACCACTGAATCAAAAATCTCGGTCCCATCATTATCACCATGACCTCATGAGAATCGTATGCAGGAAATATGTGGAAACAATATCATATTTTAGACAAATTTTTTTTTTTTTTTAAAAAATAATTGTGGATTTATGAAATCCACCTTTCTTTTCCCCATGAATCTTACACACAAATTTGCTAATATTATTTATTCGTGTCAAGTAAAAGTTTAAACTATAGAAAAAACTAGATATTTTTTATTATTATTTTTAGGTTTTCGGATATATCTTTAGGATAAAGTCAAACTGTTTTGGACGAAAGCACTGGAAAAATGGTGACATGATGACGCAAACCCAAAACGTATGCTTGGTCTTATATTATGTTCAATTGTTTGAATGGTCAATCAAAAGCTTTGAACTGTTATGAAAAGAACATATTTCCTTATTTATTTTAGTTTGGACTAAAACTACAATGTAGTATAATGTGTTTATGCAACTGTTTTGTCACTCTACAGTCTAAGTCCTTGAAATATACTTACATGTCTAATGTTAGTTAATGGGCCTGGAGATTAGCCCAGCTATCCAGCCCATTCATAGAGCCCAATGGTTAACCCTTGCATAAATGTCTTTGGGAGAAGTACAAAACAAGCCATTCTTAGGTTGCTAATTAAGGATTAGCCAATATTTATTTGCCCTGAAAATTTGAACTAAAAAAATCTTAATTTCAGGACAATTCTGGATATATATGTCCCAAAAAATTAACTAAAAACTTAATTTCAAGACACATTAGTTTAATTCCTAAAAATAGTAGTCCTCTTAGAGTGGCTACTTTGTAATTTTTTACATATCTGTTTTAGAGTTTAGACTAAAAGTTAAGCCTGCAAACTAATATGAATTCATTTGACAAATTTGATAAACATTGTCGGGTGAAATTCAAAAAATAGCAGATTTTACAAGTTTGGTAATTGAAAAATAGCACAGTTTAAAAGATAAACGAAAGCCACTTTTCATGCAAAGATAAATTGGAACAAAAACACGGTTCAAAAATTCGAAAAAATCCAGCATAATATACTGGAGTTCGAATTTTTTTAAATGTGAACTTCCAGCATAACATACTGGAGTTCCAGAATAATAATATGGATTTCCAGCAAATATACTGTCCAGCAAATATGCTTGGAAGTTCATACACATGTGCATCAATCTCTAGTATATATGCTAGAACTTTCCGCGTGCCAGGAAAATAGTGACTACTTCAATGACTGTTAGAAACGCTGGCTATTTTTTCAATTACCAGTCCCGAAAACTGGCTAGCCCGTGCTATTTTCACCACTGTTGTCACTTCTAAACTCTCAGTCACTGTAATTCTATGTTTTCACAGTTTTTTATATAGGATATATTATAATAATAAGATGTTCAAACTTAGCTTTAGGGTTACAATATCCTTTCACATAATAATAAAAATTAAAAAAAATTAAAAATTACAGATTATAAAGGTAACGGATATCTATCTGTTGGGATGTGCAAGTAGGAAAAAAGGTACAATATCCTTTTCTGAAGGAACCTTAGCTTTCCACCTAAATTTTTTAATAAATTATGAAGGAGAAAACAGAGAATCAATAATCTTGCAAATTCTTTTCCAGGACATATCTATGTCCTCCACCAAAGGAACAATGAGTATAAAGGAACTAGCTGTCCATTTCCTTCAAATATTGAAGATCAAACTTGTTAGGTTTGGAAAATATTCACTGTTCTTTTGTGTTGCTCCACAAAACTCAAAATATAAATCTGCAATTTTGCAGCATTCTTAATTATAAGCAATAAAACAATAATAATAATATATTAGTAGTTACTGAAATGAGATTTAACAATTTTAGTATAACTATACTTCAGGGCGCTCGACGCAAATCGGTGGAACGGTGTTATCTGTTCACGCTTCACCGGACAAGAAATACTAAATGTTTACGCTAATATTCTGCAAACAGAGCAATATATAGTAATGACACCGCTTTCTAGCAAAGAGTATTTTCTTGATCCACGATCCAACTCATATTGTTTTGTAAAGTCGTAGGTTTGAGACTAGACTTAGACATCTATTTTTTAAACATATTTGAGCAGCATTTTTTGTAAAAATTTGAGACTAAAGAAAATTTGAACTTATTACCTCCTTTACAAATAATATTCAACTAAACACATTGGATCAAAGCTTCAACTGTAGGAAAAAAAATGAATTAAATAATACTTATTTTTTATTTATTATTAAATATGACACCACTACAAAAAGTTCTACGTATGCTCCTTCTATACTCATTACATTATATTCTAAATGTTCTACAAAACCCAACGTGAATTTGCGGGAAAATACAAAATTTAGTCAGGTCTCAATGCGTGCCGGGTACCAGATGAAAAAAAGAAAAAAAAAAAAAAAAAAGAAGAAGCGAAGAGTACCTTCCATCCTTTGTTATGACAAAGTCTTCATAAGTGATATTCCTCTATGGCTTCTCTGAAAATGCCTTGAACAACTGGTTTTTCTTAACACTTCATTCACAAAGCTCCAAGTTTTCCTCATTTTCTGAAATATCATCCCACATACACTTCCTTGGCATCATCTGCCTTGAATCTCATTTTTGCTCTGTCTCATTTTAGGTTACCAATATTTTGCAAAGAATATTAAGTATAACATTTTAATAATACTAGTGTGATATATATGAGGCAGCAAAACAACAAGAAATCTCCCTTTTCATTTCCATGACAAGAGAACAAACCCTTTGAGTCACATTAGAAGAATATTTTGTAGAAATGAAGCTTCTTTTTTTTTTTTTTGACGGGGAGCCTTGGGACAATGTGTAAAATTGTCTTCCGTGTGACTTATATCACCGATTCAAGCCATGGAATCAGCCACTGATCTATGTTTGTACCTACATCACACTCCTGGTCGGCCTTCCCCGAACCAGGCTGCCATTTTTTAAAGTTGTTTTTTTTTTAAGTTATTCCATAGATGACTTGCATATAGTTGGACAAATTAACAAGTCTAAAGAATGGGCCAGATAGAACTTCACTTCTTTAAACCCTAAGTATTTACTACTAGTAATAGGGTTTAATTAACTTATATTCACTATAATAACGTAGTATTTTTAACACGAGTCAATGTACTTATTCTTTAACCAATTTAATCACGGAGATTCACCTATAACTAATAACATGATCGGATAACCTAAATGTGTAAATATTTTTATATTATCAGTGCTTTGAACATAAACTCTTAATAATACGAATATAATAAATTAAATTCGAAGAAAAAATTACCTTCCATTATTTCATGAAGAACTCAGGGCTCTCTTTGAAGTATTTCATGTCAAAGTAATAGTATACAGTAGTATTAACTACCAATTAATAAATCCAAAAACTTTATCAAACTATTTCAACTTCACTCATGTAATTTCCATCTCCATCTTGTTTATCTAACAATTTGTGTTAACACATCAACCTTTGGAATATTTGATTTTCTTGCAATTTTTCTCTTCTTGTTCAATAATAGACTTTCATTTCTTTCCTTAATTCAATCCCAAGCTTTCATTGCCTTGTAAAATGTTTGCCAGGAAAATTTATGTCCATTGCCAAAAGAGCCTCGCGTTAAAAATCTTGAAATTTTCGTAAAAAATACCAAGATTTTATCTGAACTACGATCCCCATAAACGCTCTGATAGAAAGGGAGAAAAGTGAATAACTTCACTAAACATTACACCATATCACTTCACTTACCCTTTCAATGATTTCCAAGTTGAAAATTGAACATATTGTCCATATACTAAAAGTTTTTCAACATTTTTTGAGTTAAGAAAATAACTAATGACATTTTGGCCCCTTTTTGTTCATTTCTATAGAACAAATGATGTAGAAGGAATAATTTTTGGACAGAAGGAGCTATAACCAATAAGAAGTTTATTTCCATTGGTAAAAATGAATTTATTACTGTGACCTGAAAAATAAGCCACATTTTGCCAAAGTAATGAAAGTTTAAAGACATTGAATGTGTATTTTTGTTCTTTTTTGAACAAATTCATGACTAATCCCAATATAAAGTGAATAAGGAATTAATTGTTCTCCAATAATTGGCCAACCAAAGTCCCTGAGCTAAAGGATTTTTTTCTTAGGTTAGCAAGGAAAAATAATTTGAACAAAATTATGCATAATAGCAAAGGTAATATGCAAAAGAGAAGGAGAAAAATAGTCCATTTGTTATCAAATAAAAAATATCAGATTGCAAATAGGAACAAAATGACTCTACCATATAATATAGGTAGTACATTGTAGTCCCTTAGTTATTAATAAATTTTAATTTCAGTCCTGTCTATATTATGATATCACAATGAACCTCAAATTAATAGAAATGTGTGTTTTGGTCTTTATATAGAAATATGTATTATATAGACTATTTTTAGAACTGCATACCTCAAAATATGGAGAATAATACATACCTCTGACTCAATATAACCACTATCTATATGAATGAACGACACCAACAAACAACCAACAAACCAGCTTATTTCTTCATACGTGGTCAGAGCGACTCCAGGAATGTGAGTCTTATGATTTCACCGTAAATTTCAAATAATATCAATAATAACTTGTACAATTGAATATTAACAAGTATTTAGTGAATTTTTTATATAAACACAGGTCTACGCAAGAGTTTACTGGTTCCGGAACCCATGTCAATGCTCCTAGGTCCGCCCCTGCGTGGAGTCTGGGGGGTTATATGTACGCGCCTTACCCCTACCCTTATAAAGACAGAGATGTTGTTTCCGATAGACATCTAATATGTCGTAAACCAATTAATAATTTTGTAAAAGTTGTATGAAGATTGTAAAAAAAGATTATAAATAGTCGGCATTATTTCAATTAATTGAAGGCTTAAATATTTTTAATTCAGATATCACAAGGACACAAAATCATAATTTGTTGATATTTTGAGGGACTTAAAATTCTTCAAATTTCCCAATATAATACTACTCCGCAGCATTCCAATTCAGCGCGGTGCAAACAAACAAAAAAAAGAATAAAGAAAATTCACCGGGTGGAAAGTTATTGATTCTTCGTTTCTTGTTCTAAACGCTAGAAGTTGAATTTAGGCTCCGTCACATTATGATGTAATATGTTTATATAGTCTGTAATACAAATTTTAATTTACTTCTATATACGTTCAGTATTAGTAATTTCTTTTTTATATTTTCAAAAAATTTTAAAAGTATAACAATTCGATAACCATCCATTGAAAGTAAACTTGAAAAAAATTAAAGCAAATTATCTGACATTAAACTTAAGCCCATACAATATTGTACAACTTTTTCTCATTCAAATTTTCTAAACATTACATTCTTATTAGAATGAGAAGCATTTGGAAGTTGTAAAGTTGTCTCTGATAAGATTATTAAATCATAAGTTCGATCTATAGAATTAATCATTTATTCTTCCGTCGGAGTAGCAGTTTGCATAATAACCCCTTAAGTTGGTCTTTCCCTTTCAGCCTTACGGACCGGGTATACGCTCATGCACCGAAATACCTTTTGTTTTTATTATAATTCTTCAACCAAGAAAGTAGGAGAATCATTATTGTTCCCAGTTAATAATACTCCTTTCGTCTCCAAATAAATCTGTCGTATTCTCTTTTACTTGCCCCTTATTTTTTTTTTTTTAACTTTTACCTTTATTATGTTTTAAATAAATCTTATTTATTTAATATTCATCATAATTGAGGTAATGTAGTCTTCAAGAAAAATTAACTATTAAGATAATATAGGAAAAAAGTAATTAAAGTTTAGTCTGAATTTGCTAAAATATACAAATAATTTGAGACAACTATTTTTAAAAAATCACGAACGAATACGTAGTAAAATTTCTTTCAAATATCGTATTTCTTCAAAACACTTCTAGAATAGGGTGTTAAAATATTCTGAAATTGGTATACATCATATTACTTGGAGTACCGTGTGTGGAAGGCAAACATATAATATCGCGTTGTTTATACGTAAAATAAGTATAGTAATTTGTATCTCGGAGACTAGTTCATTTAATCAATCTTTTAGCCCACTGCTATTAATTATTCTTTAAAATTTTTTTACATAACCTTAAGAAAAATTAATCTTTGATTTATAAAGTGTTGTCTAAAATATACGCTAATATTCTTCTGTAAACATTTTACTTGAATATCTTTTTGTAATTAAATTTTATTGCCACACAGAAGTGATTTACAGCTCAAAAGAGAAAACAGGAACTTAAGCAAGGCAAAACTTATCAACATACCTCACGAGCAGAGGCAAATTCTAATCTGACAAAGAATTGCTCAATTGAAATTTTTTGTCGAACAAAAATTACATCATATATAGATTAAGAATAGTTATTCTACTCTTTATTGGAAAAAAATAACATAGACTTTAAACACCTTGTATGCATACTTGTAAAGATTATGAGTTTTCTAGCTTGCCACTAAATGTTAAAAAATTACAACTCTTGAAATATCTAAATTAATCTAAACATAGGATAACAGTCAAATACTGCAAACTTCCTTAAGCTGGTTAGCTCCAAGCTGTCAATAAGATTGACTTAAATAGCCAATCCGAAGAAATCTCTTATACAGTTCTGAAAGGCTTATATGTAAAAGGCCAGGCTATCTAAAGAATATCGTCGATGCCAGAAGAACACGTAATACATACATATACGTGACTAGCTGTTAGATCTGATTTAATAATGTCAATAATATATTTGTGCAGAAATCAATCAGAAAAGAAATGCCTAGGAAAATATCAATCACCAAAAATTTGGAAAGCGATGGAAAGAATCGTGTTAAAGCCTAAACTAAGCGTCAATCAAGGCCTACACCACTCTAGGAGCATATCAAGAGATCGCTGATTCTGCCGTACTTTGGAGAAACCAATAATCAAGAAGCAAAATCTTGTTTCAACGCTGGAAAAAAGGAAGTGAATTCAAGAGCTGCCAACTATGGAAGGACCAACAATAAAGAGCAAATCTTCATCAAATTGTACTGAAGAAGGAAGGCAATCAATCTTCTCTCATCAAGGAGAGCAAACGACCAGAAATCTATCTTGGAAAGAATCAATCTCTTTCCAAGATCAAAATCCCTTGGGTTGCTGAAATTACGTTGCCAAATCTTCACCAAAGTATTTACTCAGTTTTCAGTTTAGATAAACATACTTTGA
Source organism: Nicotiana attenuata (assembly GCF_001879085.1). NCBI lineage: Eukaryota > Viridiplantae > Streptophyta > Magnoliopsida > Solanales > Solanaceae > Nicotiana > Nicotiana attenuata. The sequence continues at coordinate 34,007 of NW_017676394.1, forward strand.
TCAAAGACCAAAATTCTCTCTTTATTCTACTACAAACAAACATTGTGGTTCATGTGAGATCGCCTGTTTAACAAGTTAGAAGAAAAGAGAAGTCATGAAACACTGGTGAGCATTGTTATCAAAAAAGGACGAGTGTAATAGAACTGACTATCACACCATTTCTATTTGTACTCGAGAAAACCATATTTACTAAGAGAACTCCTTTGAATACCCAAGGGACTGGAGCTAGGATCACATTGAATCCGAACCAGTTATAAAACATTCTGGTGTATCTTTAATTTCTGCACTATCTTTCTTGATTTATATCTCTGCCATTACAACTATTTATTGCATTCAAGTTGACTAATTGGTATAATAATCAACTAATGTGTCTAGTTTAAAAAATTATACATTTGACCCCCTTCTTTACTTGCCAACTTGTATCAGAGCAAGGCTCATATTCTACTACTTTTGCTTAACAGCTTCTGAAGAAAGATCATGCAAATCAATCATCATTGGAGCTCTTCTTCAGGAAGAACTTCACAAGTATAGACCACCATACTTCAATGGTCAAATTTTCTCACTGAAAATGCGTTATAGATCTTTACAAATGGCCTATGACGTTAAATTTGGAGAGTCCATCAAAAGAGGAAACTATCCCTGCCATCTACTACTCCACCACTTGTTGATCCTGAAATATATGATTCATATACAAAAGAGCAATTAGAATAGTACAAGTTAACAATAAGGCAAGAAATGCTGCCTGCACACATCTATAAGTGCTGTGAAGAATATGAGAGAAAATCTCTAGTGTTGAATACAACCAAAAGAAATGTGGGACAAGCTTTGAGTTACATACGAAGGAACGGCAATAGTAAAGAAACACATATCAGTATGTTGGTTTCATGATACCGAACCTTCTCTATGAAGAAGAAATCTATTGCAAAGAAATCTTTGCCAGTTTTAGCGAAAATTAATTATGATGCTTAAGGGCATTGGCAAAGTTCATATACTATGGTGAACAAGTCAGGAGAATAAGTCTCAGAAGCCTGCCAACCACTTGCAGACCAAAGTATAGTCACATAGAATGCGCAGGATCTAAAACAACATTGTCCATATGATGAACTATGAGAGAACTCATACGTCTTTGAAAAGGACGCATCTCAAGAAAACTAGTCAAGAGAAGAAAGAAAGATATCCTTGCATTCAAAAGCCTCAAATGAAATAGCTGAAAACGAAATCGACTGATGATCTGAAGCCCTACGAAAAGAAATTGCTATACTATCAAGAACATGATGGGGTTTAATGAGGAAGATTTAGAAACACAAAGAAGAAAAAATGCCACCCAGACATCCAGGCAATACAATGAACAGGACAAAAATGATGGAAAATGCTATGAAGTGTAGGAAAGATTTGGACACATTCAAGCCTGAGTTGCCAGAACTAAAAAGAAAGATTTGCTAGAGGTTATTAAACAAAAAAAATTCTTGAAGTTGGAGTGATAAGATAGTTCAGAGCACAAGAGATAGGAAATCTTTTAGGCTTTTTATTGACGATTCTGAAAAAATGAGATAACAATCCCAGGATGCTAGGCTACAGATGAGGACACTTCAGCATGAAGAAGCAAGGGATGATAATGAAAGTTTCATGGCACAGGTGAAACAAGGAGTATATACATCTTATGACTGTGGAAAGAGTCCAAAGAATTACTGGAGATTTTATGATTTGATTTAACTCTGAAAGAATTCTCAAAATAATGATGAATGAGCTAAGAGATTAAAATAGAGGAAAGTTTAAAGACTGTGAAACTCAAACACGAAGATAGTGAATTGAAAAAGACAGTACTTCAAGAAGAGTTGAGGAATTGGCAAATGCAACCTTAATGGCATGCGCAAATCCACCAGTCACAGTTCTGTCAGTCAAACCAGGTTGACTTACAAGTAAAACTGGGAAAAGGACACCCAGTTACAAAGTTCCACTAGTACTAACACAAATGAAAACCTAAAGGTAGGTCAATCTCTCGTGTAACTATTGTAAATTAAAAGTCGTGCACAGAATTATTCTTTTTGTCGCTTTCGTAAAGCTAACGTGTCAGGACTTGGTTTTGAAAACCAAAAAAACATATTCTGAACTTCAGTAATACTAACCATCCAGACCCAAGCAAGCTTGGTACACTAAAAGGAAAGTGATCATTATGTTTTGCAGAGACACTCACAGAAAGAAGTCGCCAAAAGGAATAATGGATCTAGATAGTGCGTGTTCCAGTCACATAACAGTGATAAAAAACCTGTTCAAAGTAAGTTACAAAAAATGTGGATGAGCAGCGTTAATTTGGATGACTCAAAAGTAGAAATATTGTACGTGAACAAATTCCTTCAATAACAATCTGTGACATCACTAAGTATATCTCGTTAGTCGAGCTCAACACAAACCTCCTGAGCATATCAAACTATGCGATCCAGGTATATGAGTAAACTTTAAGAAAACAGTTGTGCTATAGGAATATGAATAGGTAAAACAGTCTCTCCCCGTGTAAAAGTATGAAAGTTTATATTCTTGATATTTTCGAAAAATAGATGTCATATTATCTATCATCCATGTTTGATTGATCCTATGGTATGGCCCATAGAAAACTTGTATGCTAGCCCATGCAATTATAAAAATATTGTCCAAACATATTAGTTGTTGCTTACCCAAACTTAGTTTTTCTAAACTCATATCCGATGCATGTCAACATACAAAGTGTAAGCAAACCAAGAAACCCTCTTTCAAAAATAAAGACATGTATTCTACTTATAAACCTTTGCAATGCTCCATTATGGACTTATTTGACCTATCTAGAATTGCCAGATAGGAGGAAAAAGATCTTTTGTATGTGATGAATATATTCACCTTTCACTGGTAATTTTCTTATCTTCATAAAGATGAACGTTAAGAAATTTACGAGATCTTCTCAAAATGGATTAAGAGAAAAGAGATATCTGATTTCAACAATTCAGGAGTGATCATGGAGGAGAATTCGAAAGTAGAGCATTTGAAGATTTCTGCACATGATCAGGTTACACTCAAATTTCTCTAGCACCGACGATCACCACCAGCAAAAATGGAGGTTGTAGAAAGAAAAAACAAAACCATCCAAGATATGCGCCAAGAAACTATGTTACTTGATCATTCACTGCCAAACCCATTCTGGGCAGAAGAGTAAATACAACATGTCATATTTCTCCAATCGATGTCTCATAATGGCCCATTTTGAAGAAGGATCTCCCTGAGAATTATGGAGCAAGCGTAAACGGTGCCAAACATCAGTTATCTTTCATCCCTTAGAAACAATGTTTTATTCACAATAAACGTAAGGACAATCTGGAAAATTTGATCCAAGAAAAGTGGATCGAAGTATTTTTATCTGGGTTATTCATGAATTAGTAGAGCCTTTAGAGTTTATAAATAAACGCAACAGTTATGTGTAGAAGAATCCTGTACATGTTATAATTCGATGAAAATAATCCCTTGGTCGAAGAAAAAAACTTACTGCAGGTGAGAAGATTCAAGCTCAATGAAAACCAGAGACTAGCACAAACTCGAAGGAGTCAGCTGATACATCTACTACAATAGAGTCGACTAATGCCAGATCAGTAGCAGTGTACCAATCATCCAACAGAGTCGACTTACAAACATCGTTTACGGCCAACGATGAATGGCAGAAGCAACCCGAATATCCTCAAAAATTCAGCATGGGATCCAAAATGAAGGAATGAAAACCCAGTGGAGCTCTCAAAAAGACAAGCGAATTGTTGCCGGTTAATCTCCCAAGTTGAATGCCAAAATAAAGATTAGGAGCGTCTAACTGATTCTACTGGGTTTCAAACGCAATGCAGAAGAAGTTAGATCAATTTTTAGTAAAGATCAAGACGTGGAATTTTTATACCCAAATATGAACAATTCTCTGTAATCGGAATGAATGGTCTTCCAGAAAGAAATTGAACGAGGATGGAAAGTCGTAAGGAATAAAGCCAGACTAGTTGCTCAGGGGCTGTTCACAACAGACAGGAGCTCGACTGATGACGAAACCTTTTCTCCCAGTAGCTCGTTTGGAATCTATTCGAATTCTTTTGCACATACGCCCATCCTCTCATTCAAAGTGATTCAAATCATATTTACCATTGGATGAGATGTCAAAAGCGCTCTTATTGAATGGTTATTGAGAGAACGAAATATACGTGAAACAACCGCCTGAATTTTAGATTCAAATTCCCTAATATGTATACAAGCTTACTAAGCAATTATATGACTGAAACAAAGTTCCACGTGGCTCGAATGTTATGATAACTTAGCTCTTTTCTTGTTGCATCATCTTCACAAAGGTAAATTAGACAATACTTGTATTTATTAAAAGATATTCACACAAAAGTAAATTCTCATATTTCAAATTATTTGATGATATTATATTTGGTATGCTTAACCCTTCTAGTGCAAGGAATTTCGAATTCTGATGCAAAGAGAACTTAGCGGATGAGCATGCATGCGAGAGAAGTTAACATTCTTTCTTGGACTTCAAATTCACATATCTGAAAGAGGAACCTGTACCTATTCAAACAAAAGTATTACAAAGGAAATGATCCAAAATTTGCATAGCAATGCAAAATTCATGGGCTACACCAATGAGTCCCTTCAACAAATCTAGACAAAGAATAAACAAGGGAAATTCCCATGATGAAAGCCAAAATACGTAGATGATAGGTATCACGTATTATATCGACAGCAAAGTCGATCGATATTATGTTCAGTGTGTGCAAAGGCCAGATTCCAGTCAGCTCTCAAGCTAAATCTCATCTGACTGCAGTAAAGAGAATCATTCGATACGTCAGTTGAGACTGTTATTCTCATGCGGAGCGTGAGGTATCCTCGCTCTAAACTCTTTTTAAATTAGAAAGGATTTTCCGATGACTATTCTTGCAGTGACAAGGAAGATAGATAAGAGCATAGTTGCATCATGTCAATTACTTGCAGAAGCTTGTGGAGTATCTCTGAATAGTAAAAAACAAGCTATCAGTATCATTATTCCAACACTGAAGCTGAATTACATTGTCTATTGGACAATGCGTTGACAGACTACTGGGGATGTCTCACTCAACGAGGTACTAGAGACTCTCTTTTTAAAACCTATACAAATTTTTGTATTAATTCTAAGTGCTATTTGTCATTTCAAAACATCTCTTTGCATCACTCTAGACAAAGCATATAGACATTTAAGCCAATCATTTTATTAAGACTTCATTTGCTTTAAGGGAGACGATAGAAATATCTTTCGTAGGTACTACTGGATTCATGATTAGCGGATATTTTACTAAAGCTCTTTTTAGAGGTATTAGATTACGTGTACACTTAAGAATTACTTTGGAGTATTTGCTCAATTAATTAAACTAGAACTCATGTGGTACTACAGCTTTTTGCCAGGTCAATGATTTTTACTTTGCCCATATGCGATTGAATTATCGCCTCCGTTTTTCTTTCCCTATCTTTTCCTCTCTCACCACCAATTCGTAGTTCAAAGTAGGAAACCACATATCGTGTCGCTTCAACTACACCTTTGAGGAGAGTGAAAAATAGTGAAGAGGCCAATGACAACTTAATTTAGCAACAGAGATCAGAGAGAGATCTCGGGCTTTCTTTCTTGGGAAGTTGGAACTGTTTTTCAAGACTATGTAATGTAATAAATAAATAATCTAATGTTGTTTCCTTTTTTATTTTTTATTTTTTTATCTAGTTTTTATGACTTTCCTTTTATAGCCTTAAAGAATAAAATTTATTGCTCCCGTTATCTTAATACTATATGTTCACAACAGAACATAGTATTTGGTTTATGTTTAGTTGTCTTTATATTCCTTAAAATAAAAGTATATCAAATAGTTTTAATTTGTTAAAATGACTAATGTTTTAACATCTCAATTTGTTAAAATGACTAATATTTAATATCGGAGAAAGTAAAAAAAGGCAGTTTGACACATTAAGCTCCCCTATATGCGGGGTCGGGGCAAGACCCAGACCACAAGGGTTTGTTGTGCGCAACCTTACCCTGCATTTCTACAAGAGGCTATTTCCACGACGAACCCGAGATCTCTTGTCGCATGGCAGCGCAACTTTGCCGGTTACGACATGGCTCCTCTTCTAAATCAGAGAAAGTATCACCTAATAATTAGATATTATTGGTTAAATTATTTAAACGAATAATTTTCTGCAAAATAATACTCCATTAATTATGGAGAAATATCAAACATTCTAAAAACACTACAAAATATACAAGATTTGTAACGTTAATGGGAAACAAAGGAAATTGATTCTTACTCTCAAAACTTCTTGTTTTTCTTTTTACCTGTCAATTGTATTTTCAAGATAAATTCATCACCCCGATACAAAGTTCCCTTATGCAGGAAGGAAAAGCAAGCATATGAATCAAATTCTTTACCTTTTTAACTATTAAATAATAATCATCCTTTGTACAACGCTTTACTATAACAACCAATTTTTTTTTTTTTAAATTATGATTTCACATTTAAAAAAAAAAAATAGTCCGATGCACAAGGCATCTCACGTTCATGCAGGGTCCGGGAAAGGACGGCATCCTAAGGGATATGATGTAGACAGCTTAACGTAATGCAAGTATTAATGCCTGCTTCCACGACTTGAACCTGTGACCTATAGGTAGGGTGGCAAAATGGTTAAAAGAAAACAGTTAACCATCGATATTATCCACTAAAAATGGATAGGATAATGAACTTTTTGAAAACGGGTCAATATAGATAAGAACCATATTATCCATTTAGGATATGGATAACCAATGGAAAACTAATGGGTTTAACTTTTACATTTGTAAAACCACAAATTGGATGTTCCTCAAGTTTGGGAGACTAGGAATTCTCTAAAAAGTAGTCATATTCATGAAGCCATGATAATATGGTTACTCATATTATCCGCCGGTTAACCCTTTTTTATCCGTGTTAAATATGGATCGTGTTGGATAATTTATCCGTCTTTTCGTTACCCGTTTTCAGCCCGTCCCATATCCGCCCCGCCCCGCTCGTTTGCCACCCCTACTTGTAGGTCACACAAAGACAACTTTACCGTTGCTCCAAAGCTCTCTTTCGAAATCAATATTTTACATTAAGTTATAATATCTATTTTTTATAACAGAACTTCACTACAGGAGCTGAAATAGATTAAAAGATTACTTCCGGAGAGGAGAGGGGAAAGCAGCTAAGAATATTTTTGCTTTCTATCTATATATGGATATGATAGATTCATGATTTAATTGATACTTTGTCCATACACTTAATTTTTGGACCACAGTTGACTTGGCAACAA